>NC_087520.1:32799420-32826920 GCF_963921805.1 Phalacrocorax carbo | reverse complement strand
GAACAGGAATTCAGCATTGCTGTTGGTGTGCATTCAGCAACTACAGAGGAAAAAAGACTTGCACTAGTTCACAGCAAACTCTCCATCTCATCACCCAGCAATCAGGTCAGAAAGCCAGGTGAAGCCCAGCACAGCACGGCTGTCTCTTGGACAACAGAGCACACAAGACTTGAGAATAGCATCAGAATGGGAGCTGAACTGAAAGAGGGGAAGATTCAAGGGAATAAATGTCATAAAAAACTAACTCCTACAGTTTACAAATTTCAACTGAACATTTGCATGGTCTGAATGTTGTGTGGTTTTGTTTGTGGTTTTTTTTTTTTTTTTTTTTGAAAGAGAGAGAAAGAAGAGAAAGAAGAGAAAGAAGAGAAAGAAGAGAAAGAAGAGAAAGAAGAGAAAGAAGAGAAAGAAGAGAAAGAAGAGAAAGAAGAGAAAGAAGAGAAAGAAGAGAAAGAAGAGAAAGAAGAGAAAGAAGAGAAAGAAGAGAAAGAAGAGAAAGAAGAGAAAGAAGAGAAAGAAGAGAAAGAAGAGAAAGAAGAGAAAAAAGAGAAAAAAGAGAAAAAAGAGAAAAAAGAGAAAAAAGAGAAAAAAGAGAAAAAAGAGAAAAAAGAGAAAAAAGAGAAAAAAGAGAAAAAAGAGAAAAAAGAGAAAAAAGAGAAAAAAGAGAAAAAAGAGAAAAAAGAGAAAAAAGGAGAAAAAAGGAGAAAAAAGGAGAAAAAAAGAGAAAAAAAAGAGAAAAAAAAGAGAAAAAAAGAGGAAAAAAAGAGGAAAAAAAGAGAAAAAAATGAAGAGGTAGGGAATCTGAACTCCGGGGTTCTATTTCCACTACAACCACTGAGCTGTTGTAAAACTCAGTTTACCTATTTGACAGGCTTAGTTAATTAATGTTTGTAAAGTGCTTTGAGATCCCTGGATAATAGTGCTATATAGGTATAAAGTATTATTATACTAGAAAGTACAACGTCCCATAAAATAGATATTGCCCTAAATTCTGGTAAAAGTTAGTGCAATAATGTAAAAAGCTGGTTATGTGCCTACATTAAACCCAGATTTAAAAGCATTAGCACATCACCAATGTGCTCCTGTTTGGCATGTGTTTTATGCCCAATACCCTACTCTGGCACATTAACAATCTGTGTATTCATTTATCAGCAGTACATTTTGAATTGTATATTTATGGCACAGTGCACTTTTCATAGCTGAAAATTAATGAACATGCCTCTCTCGTAACAAACAAGCACCTGTGCTGCATAGTTAGTAATCGGAAACAGATTTATTTTTATTAGTGTATATGTGGGCAAAATTTCTATTTTTTTTAAACTATGGTATGCTAAAAGCTTGATTATAAGAGCATATTCTGCCAAAGGATATCTTTGTTTTATAAACTTCTTATAATTTTTGCCTGTAATATTTTCTTTTCTGATTTAGTGATAATGCCTTCATATAGAACGTAATCATTTGTTTGCAGAGCATACTTGTCTTGACAAATCAAGTTCTGAGCTGTTGCCGACCACTACTATAACAAAATGACAATCCACAAGTAATAAGGAAGATGGAACTGAATATTTAACCATTTCAGCTAAGGATCACTTCCCAAATATCTTTTCATATTGTTCACTGCTCCAATCAAAACCTGCATTACCTATATCAGTTTGAACAAACCAATCCTGGAGATGAATTCCTATTTCCTGGCATGTTACTGACCAGTTTTCCTTTTTATTATTTACGGACAGAGTTTAGCCCCGGAATCAAGGCAAGATTCAAAACCAAGAAACCTATACACATCTCAAAATATGCTCCAGTCCTCTAGTTTAATCCTCATTTAACTTCCTTTCTGCTACAACTCTAAGAGGTCCAGGGATCTATTCCAGCACCATAAAACAAGTAAGTCCACACTATCTTACTCATGTATTTCTGAGTATAAAGAAACATCTCCTGGCACTGTCTTCACACATCCGTGGCCTTGTTGCTCTGTCCATGGCTCCTCCGTAGCCTGTGGTGTGAAGAGGCTTTTTGGGGGTTAGAAATTGGAACTGAAAGAACAAAGTCAGTCGTTCATTACCCAACTATAACTGAACTAGACCTCTGTACCACTCAGCACAAGATGCTTCAGCTTATGATAACACCTGTAATATTACTGTCAAATAAAAACCTTATCATTGATAATGGTGGCAAAAGGGGTAGCTTGCTCATTTTTACTTCATAGAGTATCTGCGTGGAAAACAATCCTGAACTATGAAGATAATAAAATATTTCCAGAGGTATTAATTTGGGAGTCTCCATTTCATTTTAGTAGACCACAACTTCAAATCCAAACTTGAATACAGACTCTTTCATTAAGCTCTTTAATCAAATTCATTTGTAAATTATGCTACAAACAACCTGTCACGGTCCATTGAGAACCTTGAACAAAACTCTGGAGTCTGTACTGTACAGCACCATGCAGTGGTGCACCATGCATCAAACCTCAGATCTACACTGCTCTTCTCTGTGGCATTCTGCAAGACCGTTGGATGCAAACATTGTTTTTCAACAGCCTACATCAAACAGTTTCCCATTCACATACCAAGATGGAAATACTAATGTAAGAATGCCAAAACATCTAGCCAAAACGATTCTTCTGCATCCACCAATGGCCATCTTGCTAAATTTCATTATGGCTCCCTTATGAGTTTTGCAGTCCCTACAACCTTAGGAATATACCCTGTATGGGGAAAAATTAACATTTATCTTTTCAGTAATCTCTCTCATACCAGAAAAGCATTTACTTCTAATGAACTGCATATTTGTCAGTATTTCAAATAGAAAGCAACCTAATAACAAATCAGTTAATATAAAACTATGTATTTAAATAGCACTTTAGTTGCAACAAAAATTTTGTTGAAGTAAAAATCATAGCTGATGCTGAAGCCCTGCAGCCCTGACCTCCAGCAATAAAGAACAAGTCTGAGATTAATTGCAAAATTAGTTCTTTCTCTTGCAGGGCTGTTGGGAGTGTAACTTTTTTGCAGATACATTCAAGAATAGCATCAGGCATAGCTCATTCACAGCCTGGGCCACCAGACACAGAAAACCCTTCTAGTACCTCAAAGTTACTACCTTATCTCCACCATCGCCTCATTTCAAAGATGTCTAAGCTCAGAAACTCAACCCCAGAACATTTCCCAGCATAGTACCAGAATGGGAAGAGAACAAAGTTTTCCATCTGTAACGCTGAGAACTAGATGGTACTTTTCATAGTCCAGTCACAACACAGCATGGTCTTTAAGCTGCATTTTTGCTTAGAGCTCAGCGAAACCAGGATTTGTTTTTGGGAAACTTACGTGCTTCATGAGTTGTGAAAGAGTCCCTGGGTTAAACGCAGTGGGGATTTCAGAACACAGAAGCTGGGAATGGAAATAACGTGGAAATTTTGGACTCTTTGGGGAAACATGTACAAGGCATGGCTCACTAATAACACGCTATGAAAAAAGGCAAAATGTTCCTCTGTGTCAGTAATGATATCTTCTCAGTTTGGCCTTTTAATGCTGATGTCAACAGTAGCCCCATCCAATTTTAAACGTAGAATATGTTTCAGTAATTTTTACTGCAATTCTCTACTATATTTTATAGTAATAATGCTGTTACAGCTATGATGATCTAAGGACATAAGCACAGCAGAATTTGCAGGAAGTAACAGCTTATATTAAAACTTAACTAATATTAAAATAGCTAACATAACTGCAAAAGCAGGAACGCTTCTCAGGCACCAATTCTTTTTCAGGAGTAGAGCAAGCAACAAACCCCAAGCTCAATTACTGAAGTTAAAGCAGTTGTTCCCCTTCTATACTTATCTCATATTTAATAGTGTTGTTAGGTTTGGCAGGTTCTTTTCTTTTATGGAACAAGTTTAATATTTATTTTTAGGAAAAAAATGTTAAGGAAATAAGTTATTTGTTTACTTTTCAAGGTATCCATTATAGCAAACACAGAAGCACTGAACTCAATGTACCTGTACAGTAATTCTGCCATGGACAGCACTATTCTACTGTGGTGAATAACAGACCTGTAAACCAACACAAGTCTGTCCTGCACCTTACAAATGTTGTGATAAAATATAAGTTTATAATAAAGGTCACTGTCAGAGGCTAATTTTTTTTTTTTGTGGGAATCTAACCATTTGCCACTGATGATTCAACACCCGACAGTCATCCTTAAAAAACTCCTAACCATATATTTCTAAAGAAATATGTTTTTGTGTGACACACCTCCCAGTGCTAGAGGTTACAGTTAGTATCTGAAGAAAATGGAGAATTTTGCTAAGTACAGTTACTACCCTGTTTATTTTAGTAGCATTTCTGGGGATCTCTGGATGGTTGGGTGCAAAGATATTTTTCACCAAATTCATAACTAAATAAAAATCCTCTCAATATAAAAAGAGAGTCCATTAGACTTGGTTTAGGTCAGTAAAATTAAAAACCTTAACCTTCCTTATGCAGAAGCCAAAAAGAATCCTGAAAGGTTTGCATACTCAAGTCTTCTGATAACTGTTCACGAGAAAAAAAAATTGTACAAAACTTATATTGTCTCCAGTATGAACTTACTGTTCATTGAAGTTTTGATAACTGATGATAAAGTGTGAACTACTTCATCTGCCACAAACTCGGAAAAGAGTCTTTGGATGCAGTTTGAAATGGAAATCCTTAACTATCCTGTTTAAATATTAAAAGCCAGAGGGGTGAGGCTCAGCTCAGTTTCACTAAGCTCAGCACACCACAAACCACTGCAACACCACCATTTAGCTTTTGTGCACACATGTTTATCCATGGATCTCAATGCATTCAACAAAGTAAGCTCATCCATATTTTAGAACATCAGAAACAGGCTTATAAAGACAAAATTACTTGCCTAGGCTTACAGAAAAGTTTGTGGAAGAAAGCTCATTCCACTTTACTTCCAATCCTATCCCACACCCATGATACAAACAACCTTGAAGTAGTCTACAGTAAACCTAAATATTTAAAGCTATATGTTAAACTCATTTCAGCACAGATGACCTGACAGACTGAAAGACAAACATCACAGGTAGAAGCTATCACACAAATCAATACTACTGTGTCACTCCATATATGGATTGTTACAAGAACTGCACATTGTAAGACACTTGCAAAGTTACACTGAATGAAATACAATTGCAGAGTGGACGTGACACAAATGAAGATCTTACTTTAAAATAAAAAATACAGTCCTTATTCACAGTTTCTTGCACAGGTACAAACTGATGGAGTTCTGTATGATCTTGTTTTCTAAGCTGTCCATTTGCTTGCTTTTATCAAGTACCTCTTTGTTCTCAAACACTTCTCAAGGAACCTTTATTGCAGCAATTTCCAGTGCCAGGAAACCCCATCCATTGCCAATGCTCTTCTGCATTGTTCAGTAAGAGCCCCACAAAATACTGCTGTTGCATCACAGAACGGGAAAAAGACATTTACAACTATTTCACTGCAAGTCCTGGAAAACAGGAATCTGAAACATAAATTCAGGGAGACCCTTAAAACATAGAAACTACTAGGCAGGACAAGTACAATCTACCGAAAGAGGAAAGTTTTTCAGATCCTAAATTTGGGTTGGGATGACAGAAGACTGAGATCTTTTGAGTCTATCTTCAGATAAATTTCACAAAGGACTTAATATTTATCATATAAATTCAAACACTTTTATCTTAATAGAAAACAAAGTCTAACAGAGGTTAAAGCAGGTATGTTTACACAGACACCCCTTCACCTGTCATAGGGACAAAAAGCAACAATTACTTAAAAGGACCTGAAATAAGAGACAGTTTGAAAACAGAGTAAGGGAAGTGGTTTCCAATTGAAACTGCATGGACAATTTAGGCTTAAAGAATGTAATTACACAAACTAAATTAAGGAAAAATCTCCTTCTGAGAAAGGTAGGGCATGCTCTTTAGTGGCCAAACATGCTTCTTAGCCTGCTCAAAAAACTTCTGTAGCACCTGTGTCTCATAGCACTCGAGCAATCCACAGGGAATTGAAATCCAGTCTGTAAATCACAACACACCTGAGTGCAGTTCCCAGCACTGACTCTATATAAGATGATGTCTTTTGTTTCTTTGACCAAGAGTCAAGACATTTATTCTAGATCCAACAGTGTAGTGAGATAAGCCTGTGAGTTTAAGCAATATGGTTAAAAGTGACTGATTTTTCAGAAGAGCTCATTACTGGCAGCTACTGCTTTTTCAGCTGACAATAAGATTCTTAGTTCCTTTATTTCAGCTGCTTACTGTACATTGAACCTAATAACATATATATATAGTGGAAAATGTATTATAAATCTGTGTTTAATACAGTGTGAAAGTATATCACCTGTTGAGTAATACCCTCAAACCAAAATCCTTGGACCACCCCTTCCTATTTAAATAATGAGATACCGCCCCTGAATTTTCTAGGGTAGTAATACTACATCTTGAAGTTTTACATCATCCAGATGCCTTGATGAATTAAGTTCAGTATCACTAGAACTAAGTTGTTGTAGCACATAAACTAATTTTATCAGCTGTCAGTTTCGCCCCATGTGGTCTCTTACACTGACCTAGGAGCCTCCTCATCCATTTGCTGTACCTGCATCCTCTCAAGGGCCTTCTCAGTCTGCCTGAGGGAGAATATGCTGCAGCCATTTACTCTGCAGGGCATAAATCTGTTGTCTGGTGCAAGTATTTCAATTCTTGGAAATCAGAAGGCTGAAGGTAGCAGAAGCTTTTCATACAATTATTTTTGACAGGGAAACTAACAGTGAAAAACTTGAGAGCACGTTCTGCTTTCAGCATTAGGGAGCAAGGAGTAGAAGCACTCTGGTGAAGTTAAGGACATTTTCTATCCAACTCCTTTCTACAAGAGTCTCCTTCCCATCATCTTTGACTGTACTGGAGCCAGTTCAACAGCTCCTTTCTTCCTCTCGAAAAATAGTGGCTTTCGTTACTCAGAACTCCCATATTTTACTCAGATATAAAGCTGGGTGATATTAACATGTTGTTTATTTTTCAACAACTGTGTTGCACAAAAAGATACCAAACTTGGTTTTCTCCCATCTGTAGGTCTGATACTGCTGTTCCTATGCAAGCAAAGCCCTCCATCAAAATCAGTCATGTTCCTTCCTTTTTATGTTTTACTATGATCAAAATACATATTTGTACCATTACATAAAACTCATAGAATATGTAAAAGCACATCATTTCAACTGCAGTAAAGCATGGACAAGACAGGATCTCAATGATATTAAGCTAGCAAGTGGTTTGTTTTTTTGGTTTTGGTTTGTGTTTTTTTTCCAGAAAAAAGGTCTCACAATGAGTTTTCTTTGTCCCTTAAATGAGCCAATTTTAACATAGTAGTTTGCTATGCTCTCAGTTTTTGTGTAAACAATGTAACAAAGCATACAATTATTGTTCCTCATGGATTTTAGTGGAAAGCCTGAAGGAAATTTTCTTAAACTTGCTGCTTACCTCATTCCCCAAAAGGGCACATTTCTCTTTAAAGTAAAAAAAAAAAAAAAAAACAAAAAAAAGAAAAAAGAGAGGAGGTATATTACTGGTAACAAAGGTTTTAGCATCCGCTAAAATGTCAGCTAAAGTTGCCAAATACATACTTACATGCTGCTGATGACTGTTTGTTTAGGAAAAGGAGATTTAGCTGCTCACATGTTCATTAGCACACAGAGAAATGGATGAAAAATTCTTTTGGTGCTTAAAACTGATGCCATGGCTGCTGCTTACAAGAATTTCTAATACACAGTGGGTAAAAAGTGAATAATGACCAGATTAAGATATTTAGGAAAGCAATGATTGAACTTTTTTTTAAAAAAATGAAACAACCAACAAAAATGCCCCTTCTTTTTTCCTGGTTGCTCTATAAACTCAAAATGCTTGAAGCAGATTGCCTGTTATTTTAGCAAAATATGGTGACTTCTGAGCGTTCCTGTGCTTTTACATATTTGAGTTTTGCAATAATTCAGGCATTATTGCGCTGTAATAGGTGTGGCTGCCTTTGAAATGTAAGCTCACAGCTTCTGTAGTCAGTGAACCATTGCTGATAGGGCTGACTAGTCAGAAGCAAAACTGGCTAGTTATGAAACTACTATAGTATATCCTTTATCTCATACACATTTAAAGGATTTACCTATCTATCCCACTGCAGACCTACTCATTGAGTAGGAGCCAACAGCATATGATTGTGTTAATTAATCTGCTATTGTGAGTAAAGGAACAGCTGCAGTGGTCTCGTGGATACGTTGTCAAAGGAAAACAATGTAATGTTAAGCTTCTGACTGCATATTCTGTTACAAAGGAGGTTTACGAGAAGTTAAATTCATAAATCACAGATCATTTTTATAATAATAATAAATATCATCTGACCTTTAAAGGAAAGGTTTTAGCATTCTTAATTTCAGTTTGAAATATGTTTTGAAATATGATACTTAAGCTTTAACCCAATTCTTTGTTTTGAAAACAAACATTCCCCAGAAATCATAGGAAATGGTAGTAGCTATAGAAATGACCTCTGACTGTACTAGATACATGCCATTGTAGTTTTAACAAAGATCAGAGCCCAAAATATCAAGTTAAAAGAAAAAAATTTTGGCTTCCATCCAATGCCTCTTCTAATAAAAACACAATTTCCAATATTATACAGAAATGTAGAATGAAAGGAACATTCATTATAGGAAAAACACATTATTTACATAGGATTTTATCTTTTCTTATATGGAAAAGGGTACAAAAATGACTTTTATCTAAGTAAAATAACATAATCACTTTTGTGATTCAAATCTACCCCCTACCAAATCCTTTTGGACAGTATACACATCGGTCCTTTCATAAACACCCAAGTGGTGACTGACCCAAAAGAGAGAACAAAGTAATTTTTTATCGCTGGCACTTTGAACATAACCATAGAAAATTACATTAGAAATGCAAGTAGGGGAAGTTTCACAATTCAAAGATGCCTTGATTCAATAGTAACCTTGTGCTATGGCCAGCATGATTTCATGAAAACACCCTGAGAGCCTTTTAATTCAGAAATGGATTGCTTATTTAAATAAAGAGGAACATCCAACACAACCGTTATTTTAAATAACAGGACCAGCTTCTCAGTGGGAACAATCAGCAAATCTCCACTGGTATTCATATTCTTACGTCACTTTTCACCAGCACAAGAGCTGGTCCAAAAAGTGCTGTCAAGCAAACATGCCAAATTACAGAAGTCTTGCTTTGTTTCGTTTATTTCTTTTGACAGTTGTAGTTGACTTTATTGGCATATAAGCTTTTGATTAGATAAGCTGCTATTTTATTTCTCTTAAATCTTTTATGTCTATCATCCTATTCTTTTCTCATTAAAAAAAAAAAAAATCTGTTAAATTTGTGAAACCAAAGACCCAATCTAGAGCTCCAGTACACTGGAATGACTGATGAGTTCAAAGGAACTATGCCAGTTTAAATCTCCACAATGTTCTGGCACCAAAGGAGATGTTTCACTTCAACTAGAGTGGAACATATAAGGAAGCCTGAAGTAGCTTTATTCATAATTTTAACTGTGATTTCAAACAAAGAAAAAGAAAGGAACATAATTTTAGATGTGAATCACCAGCCTACAACTTGATAACCCAGCAGTAACTGTATTGCACCAAACAACAGATTTCAGTCCAACAGCAGGCTCCAAGGAAAGACAACGTCAGAAATCAGGACCCTAGTGTTTTAAACCCACGTAAGTGATATCTTCCAAATTAAAGGGTTGTTCACAATAAGAATCATTTTATGGCTCACAAAATGCAATATGAGCTATGGATACCCAAATAAACAAATAAATCTAATGATATCAGTGGATGTTCTTTGCATTTAGAGGATGTTCTTCTTCAGAGTAAATTCTGGTATTTGTACACCCAGTAACCCCCCAAAATAACATATGAGCTCTTGAGAACTGCCATCTGTATTTGGGCTCATACCTACTATTATTTCATATATCTGACTATGCTTTATTAAAGCATCAGCATGTATCTACTTCCTGAAATATGCACACAGTATTCACCTCCACTGTGTACAATTGCCAATTGCTTGCATAAGGTCATTAAAACAACACTTTGTAACTTTAATCAGACTCTGTGAATTCATAGCATCATTAGTCACTGGGTTGATGACTTCAGTGAGGTTGATTGGGTTGGGCCTTCATTAATACTCAGTATTATGTTTCATTTTCCAAGTCAAAATTCTCAAAAATAACAATTTCTTGGACTTTTAAAGCCTGATTAAAACAGTGCTATGGGCTGAGACTTAGTTTGATGCTACCCACTATTTTCATTTGACAAAATATGCCATAATTTTCGAGAACATCAGATATATATTTTAATAGGCAATTACAGCTTTGATTACAGTACAGTTCCTTTCAGGCTATGAAAAGAAGAATGCATAGAGAGAAGCAAATTCCCTAAGTTTCCATAATGGAAATCTAAAAAGTTTCTAGAAAATAACTGAAATGAAAGGTACATTGGAATAAATATTAAATTCTGTCATGCTTATGACTAGAAGGCCACCCATGCAGCCTCAGCATCAGATATAATAAATGTTTTTACTGGTGTTCTCTTTCCTCAGCAATTAAACGAATCTATTCTGACAATTAACAACTGATTTTTGTCTCTGTGATCCAGTTCTCCTGGATGTTAGCACGAGTTGGTCAAACTGATGCATGTTCCTCTGCAACCAGTCAGCCAGCTGGCAGTGATCCTATAGAAGGTGAAAGACTATTTTACGATCCCTCAGATGGCTAGAAGAGCTAGTGATCTGGAGGTGACATTAGGGAATAGCACTTCAACTGTCCATTTGGTTATTATGATTGTTAAAGGGCTCTCCAAAACACAGAACATCCTAAACAGAAATAGACTTATCACCAACAACTGCAAGACAAATCTACCCTTTAATTAATGGAAACCTGAAGAGTGTTCTAGCTATTTGGGAGATTGCTTATGGTTATACATCAAGTCAACATATCAAATTAAAAGAGTTCTAAGATATTCCATCAATTGCCTGAGTCGAACAACTAGTACTGCTTTAGTCATCATAGCTTTGCAGCCACTACTTATTAAAGCTGCCTGGTTAAAAACTCACACTAATTTCTATTGTAATTGCACCTATTTCAATGTACTGGACATTTGCAGTTGTGTGACAGAAAAAAAAAAAGCGGTCTCAGCCAGTCCAAGAAGAATAATGCATCAACCTACTTGATAGCTGATACAATAATGCTTTTCCATTGGACCTACTCATGATGAGTACTGGCTGAAGAAAGATCTGCAATTTTCTAAAAAAAGAACTACAGAATCCAACTACAGAAGCTCAATATAGGCTAGCATATAAATCACTAGACTGAAACTCAGGAGATGCTCCACAAACTCTTCCACTGGAATACTTCTTGACTCAGTTTTGCAACATATGAAATGGAATTAGCAACATTTTACCTCAATTTTTTTGAGATTTATCAACACAAAATATTGTGTAAAAGCTAGCTGTTTATGTATTAGACATTAAAGTAGCTGACCAAATGACGCTGGTAAAATATTTTTATTTTCAGAATAGTTGAAACAATGTGTTAATATAAATGAGTCCACCCTGGCATAAAATAGATCTCTACAGAAAATATCAAAAGAGAAGGCAAAAATAGATTCCACCAAAAACAAGAGAGCATATAGCATCCTGTGATAAGAAATGGACAACATCTACAAAGAAGTGGGCATGCAGAGAAATCTTTAAAGCTTTTGAATACATACTACCCCAGAGGGTCAAACACAATTTCCCCAGACATTGTCTTCTAAAAGCAGAGACAGCAAAATAATTGACTCACTCTGTTAGTAGAACAAAGATTCATCCATTTCTAATGTCTGACTTTATACAGGTATTTTGTCATTTGAGCAATTAACTCAATTTGTTAGGACTTGTTGTACTTACTGAACTTATCGCATACAGTCCTTATTCATAAAGCCTGAGACTTGATCACAGCATTAGCTAATGCTTCTCCAAGAGTAGCTACCAGGAAATACTTCCTGCCCAAAGGCTCTTTCAGCAACAGGACAAGTGACTAACTTCATAGTAGATGTGGCTTTTGCCAATATATGAGGGACAAAAATATATTTAAAAGAAAATCAGAAAGTTATGAATCAACATAGCAGGAGAACTCAGTCAGGAGACAGAAGATTTACACAGATAGCAATATGTAGCATAAGCAGTACACAGATGTACAAAGGTAAGCAACGATAATGTACTATAAAATGAAAGTAAGAACAAAGATCTTCCCAAAGAAGATTTTTCCAAAGCCCACTCCCAACCAAATGAGTCTGCAGGAACTGCTAATATCATACAGAATATTCAACCTAAATATTCATGGTTAGAGGCTGATATATGTGGTAGGAGAAGACCGCCATTACCACCTGAGAGTTGGTTGCTATAAGAATGCACTGGCTTGAGGGTATGTGGGAACTGCATTGCCTCTGCTGTGGCAACAAATAAAAGGCTACACACTCAATGGCTTTCAGTCCAAATCTCTCTTCGATACTAAATAAATAAGGAAAACAAACAAGCAAGACAGGAAAGTAACGATGGTTTTAGACTCTAGTTATTCACCGCCCACGCCAAATGAAGACGACAGCTGGGGAGCACCAGCAGGATCATGAGATGGCAGGATAACCTATCCACAACCCACTGGGACTCTATGTCCTAGCCCTAGAACACCCTTGGATCCTAAGTGAACCAGGAATTTTTCAACTGTGGGTTGGGGGTATTGGAAAATTTTACACCATTGAAAATTTTCTCACCAGAACTTGGAACTCCCAGTGAAGCTTTCCTTGGATCCAGTATGGTACTGGAAAGCACACCTGAGAAGGACTAAGCATTCCAGACAAAACATCTGATCAGGACATTAGGAAGTTCTTGTCATTATGCAGAGTCAACTGGAAACAGACACTGAACAGATTTCTTCAACCATTGGAAGGCATTGGCTGAATATCACATAATATTACAAGTAAATAGTAAAAGAACTAAGGAAATCTCCTAAGGGGAAGGTAAAACCCTTCCCAGATTTGAAACTGAAAACATGGAAGACAGAAGTATAAACAGTGCTTCCTTCTGAGACTGCAAACAATGAGTGACAGCAAGGCAGACAGCAGGCAGAACGCAGTTTCATTTCTGACAATACAAGATTAAAAACCCTTAATGTTTTTAACATTTTTCAGTTAACTGTGGCAATGGAAGTCATCAATGAAACTGTATTAAATGTGGGGCGCATGATCAAAGACTCTCAGCATCTCAGAAATAAACTGATTTAGGAGGTTAATGCTGACCAAAGCTTAAACTCCGTAAACCCTGGTAACCTCCGTTAATCAGGTAAACTCCATTAACCCTGGTTAAGGGCTTGCGAGACAAGGGCAATATAGATCAGAGCAAAGTTTGAGCTATTCAGTATCTGAGGCCCAAAAGAAAAGGAAGGCCATGAAGATTTGTTTGCAAGTTAAAACATGTAGAAGAATACTTTTTTAATCCAATTGTCGAAGCCAGTAGTTTGAGACTGCTATAGGCATAGATGTCCAAAAGACCTCTATAATCTTAAAGAAGAGTTGCGAGGCAGAAGAAATTCATTAAAAACCCTTGTCATGAGGTGCTAGGGCAAAAGAAACAAAAGCTGATGGCTTGTCTGCCCTCTTACCTCCTTGAGACAATTCTACTAGCAGATTTTACAACTACTAACACAGATTTCAGCTAGACATCACATATTTCTGTCAGGACTCAAAGTGCAGGGGACTTAAGTGGAAGCAGTCTGCAGTACAGTATTCTTAGAACTGCTTGTCTCCTCTGCTCCAGACCCGCAGATTGCTATAAAGCAATCATAACCTTCAGCATCCTTACATGCAAATGTATTCTAGTGAAGAATAAGAGAGGTGGTATGTCAGAGCCGAATCTTCAAGGACTGGGCTTCTTAGACTCTGATTTTGGGCAGATAGCAGTGAAGCAACTATTATACTGCATTGTCATTTTGGTTGCCTGTTTTCCTCTTGTAGCTTAAGTTTAGAGTTACTGCATCACAGATCCAACAAAATGTATAAAGGCAGTCCCCTCAGTTATATCCATTTACAGGGAAGACCCATCCAGGAGACTACTGCTCACCATTCCAGGTAGCAAAACAAAATTCAGAAATGTCAGAAATCCTGAGTACCAGCTTCAACAAAGCACTGATGCTGGGCTGGACCTCCACAGCCAAGGCTTTCATTTTTATATGATGTAGCCAGTTTCATAGGAAAAGCAAGTATTTTCTGCATACAAACACAAGGTATGGTCTTTTACATTCTTGACTAATATTACTGTATGTGAGCTATACTTACAATACTTGACTTTGGTTAAATTACATAATTTCAGACTCATTCACTCACCTCATTGCTCTTTGAGTATTTTCACCATCACATTATTAAATCCTGTAATAATATAATTTTATTTAAGGTATTTTCATTATATGCATGATATCCATTTGCAACATAACACTCATCCCCTAGAGCTGTTATTCCTGGGAAAATAAGGAATAGGGGGAAAAAAGCTTCCTTAGTTTTTCTGGCCCTTTATTCCCTTGCTTACTCACTAAGGGGGGAAAAATAACCACATCAAAACTAACAAAGCTGTCATCTTGGGTTACAAGACAGAAAGGCAGATTCTGCCATTGGGGGCATGCACAGATCTAGAAAATGCCAAACATAACCATACACTTTAGATGAGTGCTGAAATGGAGTATGAGTTTTTCCATTCCATATCTATTACTACAGAACAGTCCTGTGTATGGCATTGTCCTGTCCCCTAACAAAATGTATTTACAAAATGCTCCCAACTGCACAGTAATTTTCTGAGAAAATCTATATAGTCTAAATTTTTAAAATCTATTTCTATAGCAAAATAACTTCTAATAAACTGTGGAAGAAAAAGATCTAAAAAGCATTTTAAGCTAATAAATTACAGCATTTTTTACATTAATATTTTTAAAAATTATTGGTCACTAAAGGAAAGAATATTCCTATTCTTAATTTCATTTGGTACCATGATAAAGTACAAGCACTGAGGAGTGGTAATTGCAAGAGCCACTTCAACCACACACTATAGTATGCTGGAAGTGACTTGCAATGGCATCATTACGCAAAACCTATTATATTTTTCAAAGCCTTTTAAATAACAGCAATGGAAACAGTGAGAAGAATAGCAACATGGGCCACCAGAGGAAGTAAGAATCATATTCTATGGAAAAATATTTGCATGCCTTTTTCTGAATCCCCTCATGATAGCTTTAATTATAGTGCTTCTATAAGGAAACAAACAACAATTGTCCTGATTATATGGGTCAAGCTTTATTTTTTAAGAGATAACACCTCACCATACATAATTACAAATTTGTAAGGCAGTGCAGAACCGCCTAAGTGGCTATTCTTAGAAAAAAAGATTCTTATTTGATCAAACATTTCTTGGTACCTTCTAAAGTACAAGTCAAAGGACATTAAGAATCACAGAAGAGAGACTATTTAAATACAGGAGACCTAACCACTTGTCTGGATTATACTATCCAGAATCATTAACCAAATGGAAACTGCGATCTCCTATGGCATCAATCAGAAAAACTATTCTGGCTTACCAAACACAGTACTTTCTATCCCAACTTAATATCTCTGCAAACCGGTACCCGTAGAATGAGAAACACTCAATCAACTGATCAGAACTTCAGCAAAAATGTCATAAATGGATGGTATCTTAATATCTCTGGCTTACCAGTGTTTAGCAAAAACAAATACACAGCACATAAATAGTACTGCCATCAATTAAGCAGAAAATCAGGGATAAGAGAGTTCTTTGAGATCTATGCATTAAAGGCACTTAGAAGATCTGGGTATTATTCTTTCTGGATTTTTTAAAAGTATATTACAAAGAGAACAAAATGAGTCATATTCTTAAATCTTTTGGAAATACAGTAGGTTTCAGAGAGGAAAGAAAAGCATTCTCGTATTATTGCAGTAAGCAACATGAATAGGGTCACAATCCCCCTGTTCAAACCTTTGAAAGTCATGCCCCATTCCTAGATACACAGGTGTGTGCCTCTCTTCTACATTTCATTATAACCTTGAGTCTCCCAAACAGTATGTTTGAAGCCAGTATGTCAATAACCAAAGCAGTTCCAGTCATATGCACACATGAAATGGCAGAAAAAGTTTTAAAAGTGGGCCTACTAAACGTTCAAAGTCAAGCCCCCAAAAACTCATTTTTCACTGCAACTTCTAGAATGGAGACTCACAAAAACCACACACATATTAGTCCCTTGTTTCTCCACTAACATTCACCTGCACTCAGAAAGGTGGGGTTTTTAAGACCAAAATCTTTTCCCATACTTATTTCTATGCTTCTTGTTTAATTTAAAAGAACAGCAAAATTAAACTTATTCTTAATGAAAAATCTACTATCTGTATGTACTACAAACATCAACAGTTACTAAAGGCACCTAGTAGTTTTCATGGCCCAGTGGTCTGATCCAGAATACTAATTTGTATAATGTACAACGTAAGCAAACTGAAACTGCTTTGGAAAAATCTGAAATGCCATCTCAACAGTTCTTAATTTACCTTTTAGAACCCAAAGCAGAGACTGTGAGCTACACCCTGTGCTCACATCATCATATGGGTATGGCAGACTCCAGTCATGGAAACTCCGCTGAGACAGAATCAAGTAGTACTGGACTTAATATAAAATAATGTGAAGTAAATAGATCTGACCTTCTTTTCCCTTATATCTGCTACTCCTGAAAAGCTATGTTGAAATTTGCATTCAAGATGCTGACCAATATTGCGTGCTTTAACTTACTGTGGCAAATAAAACTTTGTGCCATATGGCTGATTAGAGATATTCTCTCTCTTTTTCTTCTCCTCTAAACAGCTGGATGAGTAACAACAAGGAAAAGACAGTCAGCAGCTGCACACTGTTATCATTACTTTGATACTGCTTGAAGGAATCTAAGCCTTCCACAGGTATGCACCTGAGATTAGAAGCAAAGAATTTTCCTCTCTAAATATGAGAGGAAACAGCTATGGGAGTTATAATTATATTTTACAGGTGTCATCAGAACAATGCTTCCAAATTTTACCCAGAACAAACATACTCTTTTTCTATTTTGTGATCGAATTTTTCAAAGGCCTTCAGGGAAAAGATATTATTGTACAAAGGCAACAACAGTGAGTAAATAAGTATAAAGGCAAACACTTCTACTGCAGACTTCCCAACTTTATCTGTTTCACCCATGCAACTTTATTAGTTACCCAATAGGATCTGCAAACAGAGCATTAACCGTTCAAGCTCTGTGTCTGACTACTGTGTACCAGGGATTCCCCAGCTGGAATTTCACTGCACCACCATGGCTGGCAGAGCCCTTTTTTGGTAATCAGAGGAAAATTAACAAGCCATGTAGCTCTGGCTCCTCATAAGTCAAGAGGTATTTGGAAAGCGTAACTGCTGTAGGAACTTCACCTAACATTACCTTCTATGTAACCCATGTTTTAGTGGCCACGGGAATGCCTGATCTGGATGAGTGTCAACTGCAGCTCGGGCCAAGTAGGAAGAGGGAACATAAAGCAACAGGTAGAACATGCTGCATAAGTGAGGAAGACTATGGACACTCCTCTGGGGCACACAATTTTTGCACTTGCCTCACTTCCACCATCCCATCTGAAGAGGAATGTAATTCATACTTCTGAAAGGTAATGTATTTTAAGACTTTCACTGATGCTCTGTTATAGGTAAAAAACCCCACAGGCTACTGTGATCATTAAGTTGCTTATGAGACAAGTGCAGCCACATTAGCTCCTCTCCCTGTGAGGTAAGTGACCCCACTTATGGATTGAAGTAAGGCAAACACACTTTTCTCAATTTTCTCCTACAGGTTTTGTGTTTGGAGATTATCAGGAGAATTTTCTCAGCTTCTTTGGATATCTTTGTTCTTCTTCCTTCTACATTAAAAAAGTGTAGGTAAGGAGTATTTCACAGAGCAGTACAATTGAAGAGAACAATACAATGTCTTTAAGAAAAGTTAAGTTTTAGTTTGCATGGTCAGACATTTACAAAGACTTTAAGATTATTCTCATCCAGTCATCATACTAAAACTCACCACCACAGCTAGGCACCCTGTCACAGGAATAAGAATTCTGAAAGCTCATAATAAATGACTTGTGAAACAGCACAAATAGAAGGAATACTTGCACAAATTTCACAAACAACTGTTTTGTGAGCTTTTCTCATATAACTCAGGAACATGAAAAATAAGATCTGTTGAGTGTATAAGGTTTCCAGCTTATCAGGGTACAGCAATTACAATGCAGCACTAATTGTGGTCTTTGTGAATACTGAAGGTCTTTTTCCATGCACACACATACATTTTAAAGACAGAAACCACCCTTTCATTGTTGGAAAGCACCTAGAAATCTCTGGACACTACTCTACCAGCAGCTGTGTTATTTTTCTTTAAGTTTAAATTATTGTACATGGCTATCGTTGCTAGGTAGGACTTGGCTTCCAGCATTGTAACAGCGATGGCTTAAGTCTGGGCTAGAGTAAGAAACAATCAAAAATTCAGAGGTGAAAATTACCTCTGTGGGGGTGGTTTGTATTTGTTAATGCCTTTTTAAAATTATCTAGGATATTTGCTTGAGCAAGGTACTGCCAGTCTCTGCTCTCCAGGCATCCTAGCTCTTGTATTCTTGCTGCTTTCAAGTTCAGTGTCACCAAGACACTTTCAGGCAACAGATCATCTAATGAAGAACAATATGATGTCAGTGTGTAATGACTTCTTGAGGAAAAAAGTGATGTTATTTAGCAATACAAAGACACAGTCTCACTTTCTTCTCAGATAAACAACTTGGTAATGAAAGACTGTTTAGAGGTAAAGAACAACTGAAGTAAATTTAAAAGGGCATACCAACCAGGGTGTTAAAAAATCCCAAACATCCACATTTTAAATATTAATATCAGACAGACCACTGATTCCATTTCTATTGACAGGAAATTAAAAAATAAACATGTAACAATTTAGATGAGGATTTAAAGAACACCATCCGGTGACAGACAATGAAGAAAGGAATATCTCTCAAAACACAACATTTACAGAAGAGCAGTAAAAATTATCACTACACTCATGTTTGGCTCCAAATCACTGTACTAAACTCACATCTGATGTAACTTATTAACACATAGTACATGGCACTGGTATATCAGAATTTGGCCTTATAAATCATGCAGCATTAGAAGTTTCAAACTGAGAATGCTATAAGAGTGTACCTTAATACTTATGCAACGCACAGCAGTCAGGCAGCATCAGGAAGGTTTGAAGTGTACTTGCGTTATATTTCTTCCTATTAAGTCCACTACACTGCCGAACAGTGCTAAACATCTGTACTGTAAATGCAAATCAGGCCCAAATCCCTGAAAATCTGTGTATTTTTTTCATTCACTAATGCCACCAGCACTCTGCATGCAGCAAAAAGATGGTCATTACAGAAAGATGCCATGGGCCATTTTTAAATAGAATCCATTTACATTTACCAGAATCTTACTGCCAGTCTTGGTTGTTTTTTTTTTTTTAACAGTGCTAAATAGTCACTTGGGAGAGCCTGTTATGTACAAACAGTGCATACACAAGCTTAATTCTTCAGCAACTTCAGACAGAAGTGTAAAATGCAAGCTGGAGTCCAAAGGCAAGGAGGTAGAGCTCCAGTAAATCTGATGCAAAGCTTAATCTGTTTTTTGTCTGTACAATTTGTGGAATATTTGAAAGGGAAGCAAACATGCCAGCAAACATTGCATGTTACTTGTCTCAAGGAAAGTTCTGAATTTCTGTTCACCCACCCAGGCACAGATCATCAAAAGGGAGACCTTATAAGCCAAGTACTTCAGAGTAGGTCATCTATTTCTAAATCTCTCCACATATAGGCTGCATTCAGTTTATCAGCAGAATGTACTATAAATGGTAAGAGTCTAAGAAAATAGTGGATGCAATATTTATGTCAGCAAAAACTATTTCTAATGCTACTTCTGTGCACACTGTTTCAGAATGCAATGCAATAGATGGACAGCTGTCCATCAGTCTGAAGTGCAGTGCCTCTTTCCTGGTTTCTTAAAATCTTGCAAGTTAAGAGAAGTGGCATTATGTTGTTGGCACTGTCATAGGCAGACAAACCTGGTTAGCTCAGTGTTAACTGCCTACTGAGTTTGATCATTGGTGTGAGATGGGGTCACACTGACAAAACATCAACCACAAACCTGGAACTCTAGTTCACACTCCTGCCCTTCTAATTTATACTTCAAAAGATTATATTAACTGGTATTAGAATAGAGAATTACTCTATTCTTACTTCACAACTATTCTATTACTGTATCCTTAACCATTACAAAGGTAACATAAAAAATGAACTATAAAGCTGGATAGAAAAATAAAATGTATAAAAGAAACACCTACATAATAACTAGTACATGCTCAACAGCTCACTCATCCGTCCACAGTATAAATGTCAACTGACATTCATATTATCCCTTAAGAAAGAGTCCACCTGTCCCACAATTTTTTCATGCAATAGTTAGAGTAGAAGGATACTAATTTTCTGGGGGTATTTTGAAAGTAAAAAGACATTATGCCTTGAAGTTTTTGAGTACAGTTACAACCTATTTCCTTTAATCCTTGACCTTCAGTTTGGTTCCACGTGTGCAGCTGAGAACCAGCTTTATGCATTTGATTACATATAGTTAAAAATACAGTTAAAGAAGCTGCCTTCTGTACATAATATAAGGAAATTACATAAAACAATCCACTCAAATATGTGTGTGTGGTTTCATCTTCATTCAAGTATTTATAGCGTTATTTTAAATTGATCTGATGACTTTCACATTGCTTCTATTATACTACCTACTCATCAGTGACTGTTTTCAAAATTACTGAATGGAACCCAGTGTCTCAAATGATCACTATTAAAAAGTCTACCCTTCTTCTTTCTTTTAAAACTGACCTTTTGTATATTTATTCTCAATACAGTAATCTTCATTGTATTTTGGTTTGTCTCCTGTGGACCTTTCTGCGAACACAGCAACAATGAAAACAGTTTTGAAACCCTGCCTTCTATGGTTGCCAAAACTTACTCTACAGTTTAAGAAAGCCCTCTGCTACTTAACGTCTGGTATTTTCTTTGGCCAAGGAATCTTCTGAAATTCTGACTAAAGCTGTGAAAACCCAGATGATGAACAAGCACAGCAGTGCAGTGGGTTGAGGATTTAACTTCAAAAAACTTACCATGTTTTCTAGGCTCACTAGCCTCATCAAGCTAAAATCAAGCCAGCAGTACTTTTTAAATACATGTCAGGAAGTAAAAAAATACAAAAATGTTTAATCAACCAGAATTCTTTCAACAGAAGGTATAGGAGCTTAATCACAGTCAAGGGCAGAAAATAACTGTCAGAAAATAAAAGCCCAGTAAAACAACATCACTGGATAAGGACACACTCACCTACCTTCTAACTGTGGTACCTGAACGTATAGCTAGACATCCTTCTTTCACTGTAAAAAATTACAGCTCGCTATATTCAGTTCTCCTCAACTTTGACTGACAGAAATTAATTTCACATATCTTTGGGGAGAAATAAGATAAAAGCAGTGCCCTACACACTCAGATTCTCCCTTGCCTTGCACAATCATTTATATTTTTGAAAAGCACATGTAAACTAGCACAAAGTGTTACTATTCTAATATGTCTTTATTTCCTGCCCGCTGTGCAGAGGTATAAATGCATGGTGCACATGGTGCATGGGAGTAGTGAATCAGGCCCCACATTGTCTGAAGATACATTAACATGGGCTCCTATGAAGAGCAAGGACACTAAAACCACTGAGGAAAAGAACAATAATGTTTTTCATTGATAATGCTATACATGTTCTTAGTAATGAGTCTCTCTCAACTCACTCCAAGTAAAGCAATTGGAATGTTCTTTAGATAGAGCAACAGTACAAATACAGCTGTGTATATCTGACACACAAGCATTTGATTTTGGGCTTGCTGAATGTCCAGATAGTTGATGAGATCACTTCAGTGTTGATGCACATAAAAAACAAGGTATCTGCAGCACGCGTAATTCTGTTATTAATTATTCTCCTCAATAGACTGAGAACCTGCAACAAGGTCACTACTGTGCATCTTTTCTTGCCCTAAGATATGTTTGCAAAAAATTTCAATTCACTACAGGGGAGCTGGGAGGAGAATGCCTGGGAATTGATGGGCATCAATTGTACCCACAGCTGTGAGTTCTTCAGTTCTGGTGCCACAAACGTAGTTTCAGGTCTTTTCACAGTTCTTTCAGTGCAAAAGAAATGACAACTAGTCCTTGATGTTATTTCAGCAGTCTCATTGGCTTCAATGTCTCTCCCCATGTTCAGACAGCTACTGAACCTGTCACCCATATGAAGACTTAATGGAGAGCAAGACAGGAGGTGCATTCCTACCATCAGACACTCTCTTCAACGGAGACAAACTTGCTCAGTCAAGCTTTAACATAAAAGGTAGTACAATGTTTTGTGGACGAGTAACAAACATGGATTCCCTTGGACAATAGTTATTTCCATACCTTTCTTTCGGCTGCAATTCACAGCTAAGACTGCGCTATGGCACTGCCCGAGTCTCATCCCCTTGCCCTTTCAGTGTCAGTGAAAGTGAGTTTGGCTTTCATTGAAAAGTACCAGTATGTTCAAGGATAACACTTAAAAGAAATAGCCAAAGAAACAGTAATATAAAGTGTTCTGTATTTGTCCTCTACTACTGCTTGTTCTTTCCAGTAATGTCCAGTTTCATTCCTTACCCCTCTTACAAAGAGAGTTCATTATAATTGTACTGCGGTGGTCACCATCACAAAGTCAACGTCTACATGTAGTTACTAGATAGTAGCATCTGAGCAACCACAGTATTATTTCCACACGGAATAGGAAATAACTGTGGTGACCCTGATACCATTGTGTGGTAAATGTGGTTGCATGTTGACAATGTTCTGCACTGTACTGGCATAATAATTATTTTAAGAAAACAAATAAAATTATCGAATAATAGAATACTTGATAGACAAACTCCTCCCCTCAGAACTCACTGCCTACTTTTTCCATGACAGAATAACATAGAAAATATTCACCATAGCAGATAATTGCTTGATCAAAGATATATGCAGAAAAATAAAACTAGGTATCTATGTCCATAAAATTAAAATTAAAATAAAGGCACTAGAAAATACAAAATAACAGTAACAGTCAACTTCCACTTCTGTAATTTTTCCTCTTTACCTATATGGCATTTGTATGTGACCATAAATTTCCATTTAATAATCAAACTGTTTCCTTGAATTCTCTCCAAATAATGAAAAATGCCTGTTTGTTTTTCTTTTGTTCACAGAAATCTTTGAATCACCTTTTAGACTCAGTCAGATCATACCTGGTACTTCATAAATCTCCCAGGAAAGTGTTAAGTATTTAAGACATTTCAGAAAGTCTTTTCAGATTTACTTCTGTCCCTCTCTGAATAGTTTTGTTAGATCATTAAAAGGGAAAATTATGCAGTGTTTGATAAATAGACTAATCCCCTACCTTGGTGTTAGAGAAGATGTGAGTAGATCAGTTTTCAGTTACATTAGCCTATGATATATCTGGTAAGGCATTCCTAAAAACCTAACGAAGGGGACACCTAAAAAGAGACAGGTGAGGAAAACATAGCTAGAACTCAAGACAGGAATAAGCAAAAATCACAGCTCACAGAGGTACAATTATATAAATCCCACTTACAGCCACCCTTACATAACACAATTGAAAAATAAGTAGCAGTAACTCTATGGTACATTTTGTACATTTTCTAACTAGGGAGATACTTAACAATAACACTGCAGTATCTCTGTTGATCCAGGAAGATCAGAAATGAGCTCAAAACGCCAGATATGGCCCAGAAGTCCCGCCCTTACATCTGCCTCCTACTCTTTAGTTTAGCATTTAAACAAGGCCCAAAGTTTGGTTACTTCACTGTGCCCTCTCAAAATCTTGGTTCATGCTAGATGACAATGAAATGTGTTTTAAAGTGGGAGAAAAAAGAATGTCATTTAGTGATGGATGAAAGGAAGGTAGGCAGGCAGGCAGGAAGGAAAAGTCTGCAGAGGCCATGCTGTCGCTGTGAGACAGCTGTGCTCACCCCAGCTGGGGCCTGGTCAGATCCCACCATGGCATCTTTCATTCCATCCAGCAAGCATGCCAGGCCTTCCTTCCCACCTTTCCTGGGGTGCAAGAGGTGGGTGGGGAGGGTCTGGGACACTACCAGGGCCCATACTTGTAAATGCACAATGCTGGCCATGTGCCTCAGGTGGACCTGCAGTATCTGAGGCATTTTGGTTCTTTGGGGACTTAGGCTGTCCATGACTGAGCTCCTCAGAATGTCACACTCCACTGCGCGTGACTGCGGTGCACAAACAGAAAATATCATGCTGGTATTTCAGCCTATGCTTGGACCTCTGCCTAATGTTTCCTTCCCCCTCTTCTTCCCCCTCACTTTTAATAATCCTCACTTACATGCTAGCCTGTGAAAATGCAGCCAAGCTTCTGGATTTTATTTGGACCCCAAAGTGACTGTCTAAGAGACACTCTAAACTGCAGCTTCCCCAGGCATTAAGATCTTTGAAAGTACAAGTAGGAAACCTTAGTCTTCAAAGAAGAAAGAAAAGCATTAAGTTGGTGCAATCAACTAGATCAGGCCAATACCAGAGATGCTACAAGCTCAGGCTGGGTTTGCTAGGGGAAAGGGTGAAGGCATGCTCTACATTTGGGAACAGTGTTAGTCAAAGACTTCTTAAACTCCACTTGAGTATCACTGGCTGATGCAGGTACCAACCGATCAGCAGCAATGGCCCTACAACAGGTACTCAAAAGGAAACTCACATGCAGCTATCGCACAGGCATGAAATGGGACAGAATTCACACCCATTTTTTTTCTGTCAGGGACTCTTCTCTGCACCCCTCATGTAACTGGAAGAACTACCAACCATGAGATGAAGCCAGCCTGTGTCGCAAGGACAGCAGGGAACTAAAGCTCAGTACTGGCAACTGCCTGTGCTTTCCCTGGTGTCAGGATCTGAACAAATCTTTTTCTGCATCAAAGTTAAAAATGAGCATGACTCGCAATACACTTTCATTCAGCCTTAAGGAGACGAGCTTACTTTCGTTACCAAAAAGGTATGCAGCCATCTCTCTTTTTAAGCTGTAGACATTTTATTTTATCAGACCAATACTAACAAAAAATTTCACCCAGGAGTGACAGCAACCCCTTGGGAAACAGAGAGTCCAGTTCTCTGCTCTGTCAAAGTGACAGCAATTCAAGCCATCAGGGATGCCAATTCCTTTATCAATATTCACCTAACATTTCACCAAGAAGATGGCGAATCTATTTTTTTCCAAAATGATTCAGGACTTCAAGATCAGAAATGGTGATCATCCTTCACCATTTGATATGCATGATATATGGGGATCTCATGTCATCAACGCACCAGAAAAAGTCAGTATTTGAGACATGTGGACCTTCTTGAAGGGTTTGTATTCTAACTTGGGGTGTAATACTAGGACACCAAGGCAGGCTCAGGAAAAACAATACAATTTGGATGTCCAAATCAGTGCCAGGCTTGCTGGAAAGGTGACACTGAGTTGGGCTGGATTGCAGGTCTCCCCACTCTGTGTTAGATTCCACTGTAATAATCTAAGGCACCCCCGTAACCTGTGACAGTGGCTTCAACAAATGCCAAGAAACAACCTATAAATGACAGTGAAGTACAACAGAAATACATTGTGGTTTCAATATGTCAGAGACCAGTGAAACAGAGGAGGAGAACTGGAGAGTTTGAAAGAAGTTCACATCTGGGGTCTCGTCTAAGCTGAACTTCTAAATTTATTATTTATTTTTAAAATGAAAACAAACATCCCTTCAATGTAGCCGAGAGCTGTCCTGATAATATATAATCTCATGTCATCATTTACAATCCTGTTTACCTAGAGACACAGAGACACACACAGAGACTACAATCTGAAGGCTAAACACAAAACTGTGATTTAGGCTTTTTTCCCAGCAACTAAAAATAAATATTTTTTTGTGATCATGAGAGGCAAGAAAGATAAATCAGTCTGAGGCCTTTCTTTTGCGACAGGACTTTGACATCTGCCTTGCACAAAATTCAGTGTCCCCCTCCAGAGGTCATAAAGCATGCGCTTTGCAAAGACACGACAGGAAGGTGTTTTCTTATTTTTTCAGTACAGTACCCTTCTGCAGCTGTTACTCATAATGGAGTGCAGCCTGACAGTAGCAACGTTGGGGTTAGTTCTATTATTTCACTAGTGTTAGTGGAATTGATCCCAGATTTATTGCAATGCACCTATAAATAAAACCTAGCCCTTCAAACATCATTAATTAATGTTATAACGTCAAAACATTACCAAAGATACTTAGCTATAGTGTTTCTACTTGTAAAATAAGCCTCTTAAAGTTACTTTTTATGTCTTGAAGTAAAAGGAAATGAGTCTGCAATTAAGCCAGTGTGAAAGGGGAAAAAAAAAAAAAGAAAAAAGGAAAAAAACACCAGATTTGGGACCACAGTGATGATCCCCACAAGTAAACTCTAACCTTTCAACAGAGATGGCCATTTAAGGCATTATGTAAGAGTAAAAACTGACTCTTTGCCAGGTTATTAGTATAGGCCTGCACCCGCAGCAGCTTTGCTGTAAGTACCTTCCCAAATGCCTAGATGTATACAGCTTTAACACACACAACTCAAGCTTCTGTAAATCTCTTACAAACATGGAGCAGCATGTACAGTATTCCATATCAGGGATTGAAAGGCTGCATATGGTGCTCAGTTATAACAGCTGAGCTTTAAAAAAGTGCAGCTTTGCATCTTGCTGAACCTGATACCAAACGAGGCCAACAAAGACAAACAGGAAAAAAAAAAAAAAAAGGAAAGGCAGAAAATGCCTGTATTATATAGAACTTCTACAATAAAAGTTCTGTTTGCCATCCTCTGGGACTGACAATTTGCCAAAGCAGTGCTCGCTGCCTGCAATTCTCAAGCTCAATGTTTGCAACTGTTTCATAAGGTAAAATATCTTCAGCCATGGAAGCAGAAAAATAAAGTATTTCCCCTACCTCTCCCCATGTCTCTGCTTGGCAAAGCAAAACATAATACCTGCTCAACGAAACCTTGAGGCACTAGGCTAGTTCAAGTCCTCCATTTGGGACTGACTAGTGACAGAAATGATTTTTCTGTTGTTTCCTCGGTCACCCAATTTGAGAGATTAAACCGATCCTTGAGGCAGGAAGAAAGGCTGAAAGGAAACAGGAAGCCAGGCTCGAGAACAGATTTCCCTC
>NC_087520.1:32751920-32796920 GCF_963921805.1 Phalacrocorax carbo | reverse complement strand
CTACAATATAAATGCATCAGATGTAAAAATAAACATTTTAAGTAAATTTTTGTTTAAGTTAAAAATAATTTTGAATTAGTGGCCAGAGAGAGAACACCACGGCAGTGTTATCTTCTGCCTCTGAAGATAGGAAAAACTTCCCACAACAATACATGTAATGAACCAGAACAGTTGGAATTAAAGTTTTCAGGGCACTCAAAACACACCAACTTTCACATGCATTGTTTTGAATCCTCTTCAGGCTCTATCAGTTCAGCCTCACTCAGAAGGCTCTGGGGCTCTTCTTTTTCCAAACTTTTCCAGACAACCCTGGAAAGGTTTGGACAGAATTTAAGCAATTAGAGGATCTTTTATTTCCGATCACTCGATGGCATTGCAAAACAAAAGTGATGCTTTAATATAGAAAGAGGAGCATTCTCCTGCCCTGCCCAGTGGGTAGGATTTTTAAAAGTGAAAGTTAGAAAAATAATCATCTTCATCCTGACATACTTTCAATCCTCTTAAAACAATCTCAACAACTATATATAGTATGAAATTTGCTTTTGCCTGTTACCCTTGTTCTTACACAGAATTTTCTAATGTGTCTCACCAGCGATAAATTGTGAACAAGGCTATGACTCTAAGAGTAGACAGTGTGTTTCATGGGTATTTAAACAACAGCATTAAGTACTATAGGAATCTGTGGAATGTGGAGTGCAGATTTATGTGTCTTAACAATTTCTTTACTGGTTTGTAATAAGCCAGAAAACTAACACTTTATTTTTATACTAATTTGGCCTCAGAAGTAGAGTATACTGGAGCATGACAAGAACAACAAAAATAAACTGGCATATACTTAATAACTGTAACAGCGAATTGCCTCCAATACTGAAATATTTATCGGAACTGGGGGGAAAAAAACTAGAAAGAATTACCCTCAACAGCCTGCTACCAGCTCTTTAACAGTAGGCAATGTAATGCCTTAAGGTACCTCAAACTGTCTTTCATTTTCTAGACTTAATGGCTGATTGCAGAAATCAATGTTGCCATTAGTAACAGAGTATTTGTTATGGCATGATTTCCTCTGTTGTTAGGCTTGCAGAATGATTACAGTATTAGCGAGGTGCTTTCTTTATAAAGGGCTGAAGATATAACTTTCAATTTACTATCCATTAGTAAGTGACTTTGGAAACATAGATGAGGCCAGAAATCTTACCTGTTGTTACTTGGAGATTTTATTTCAGCAGTCATAGGCTAGTAACTTTAAAAATGTACCAGGAAGCTAAATATTTTAGACATCTCCAGTGAAATATTATCTGCTTTGCTATTTTATACACAGCAAGTTAACATGACATACAATGTAATTAAAATATTTCAGTCCAATTTCTGTTTTTTCTTGTACTTCCAAATAGATGTGAATTAAGCAGAAGGCTTCATACATATACACATAAGTTAAAAGATTGTCAAATAGTTAGTAATTTGTATTTTTGAATCTCTCTTTAATCAGCCCAGTGGCCAGGTACAAGTAGGTATCTCCACTAAGTAATTGATATGGGAGTGGGAATAAGGGCAATCGGAGAGGTTAGACAGCACGCTGTTTATTAGTCCTCTTTCTTTGAGCTATAGCTCAAAGAAGGCATCTTTCCTCATCCTTTTAAAATGGAGGAGATGGAAAGATCTGCAAGAGAGGCACCATGAATAGAAGAGGAGGGAAAAAAAAAACCACCTTCCAAATCCTAGAGGGTGAGGCCCTGGAAGTGACATTGCCATTGGTGACCGTACAGACCCTGCACGCTGCTGCCAGTGGGGTGGCGGAGGTGACAGCTGAAAGGCTAGGAAACCTGCCCTTGGACGGGAGAAAAGGGTGAGCCGAGAATTAACCTCAAAGGCATTGCAGGAACCCAAACACAGATGTTCTGGCGTATAATACCATGTCCCTGTGGACTGCTAGAAAACGATCTAACAAGAGAATGCATAAACTACTTTGCTGATGTGATCTCAAATACAGCTACACAGCTTTCAATGCAGAGGGGAAGAAGAAGTTATCGTACCTGAAGAGGAGGGTGAGGAAGGATGTGGGCTGTCCTCCTGGGCACTCCCCGTCTGCGAGAGACCCCCACCTACTCCACTTTCTTCAGTAATATTAGAGGACCCTGGTGTTGTCGACCTGCTGACAGACTGAGACTCTTGATCACTTCCAGACCCACGTCGCTCATCAAGACTACCTTGAATTATTTCATCTTCTCCTTTCCTGTCTCTTTTGTGGACCCTGGAGTGAACAACCACTTGGTGGTATGTTCTAAAAACCCTTCCACAGTCTGGGCATTCAGTTGGCTTTTCTTTTACGTTTCCATGACTTTGTAAGTTGTAATCGAGTCCCTGGTTCATACCATGTGACAAAAAATCTCTACTGCCTTCTAAAGGGTCTAGTTTGTTTGGCAGGTCTCTCTGATTGCCCATTTTAGTGCTGTGAACCAAATCAGCAGGCATTTTCTGCTTAGAGCCATCTGCTCCTACTAACACATACTCCCGCTTCTCCTTATCAAATATAACTCCAGCATTTGCCAAAGTGTCTTCATGGCTGTGCTGTATCTGCTGCTCTTTAGACAAAAAGCCATGTTCCATGGCCATTCCCCTTGCCATAAGCTGCCAGGCCTGATAGCTGTTTACTGGATCCATCTCTGCCGCTTTGGCAGCAGCTTGTAACCTTTCTATACAGCTGGATTTCAGAGGAGGCACCAGATTGAGACAGCCCAATAAAGAATGTTTATCCCCTTCAGCAATACTGTGGCCAATGCCAGAAATCGGTGAAAGGAGCTTCCCCAAGACTTCTTTCTCTTTCATGGGCATATCTCCTTTGTTATAGATTTGATTTTGTTCACTTAAACTCGCTTTGTCAGGAGGAAGAAACCCACTCTGCAAACATGACAGGTATCTTGAATATAAGTTTGCATGAGCTTCCTGGGACATGCTGCTGATGGAGACAGGTACTTCAGGATCATTAGGAGATTTGTTCTTTACAGATAACTTATTCAGGTGAACTTTCATGTGGTTTTTAAGAAACCAAGGCTCTTTGAATCGCCTCCCGCAGATCTGACAGCAGTGTTCAAAGGAATCCTTGTGCTTTCTCATGTGGCCTTTTAGGAACCAAGCTTGGCTAAACACTTGGCCGCACACCTCACAACGAAACTCATTGGTGGATTGCTCCCCATTCCCATTGGAGCCCTGGCCCTGTGCTGACTCTGCAGTTATGTGAGCCTTCTCCACGTGGCTAATCAGCTCCTCCTCCTGCGAGGCAGCAAAGTCACACAGAGTACACTTGTAAGGCTTGTGCAGGATCCGTATGTGCCTGTCCAGCTCTTCTCGCTTCTTAAACTTGCCTTTACAAAACGTGCATCTGAACCCAGCTGTCTGAGCGACAACTTCTTCCTGGACACTGACTGGCTTTGGAGAGGGAACAGGGTTTGAAATATCAGGTGTGCTGTGATTAGCTGGCACAGACAAGTTACAGTTTGCGAGAGGCATTGGCTGGGTGTGCTGCTGTGCTTTCACATCAGGTCGTGGCTGCAAGAGGCTGCTCTTCATCTGTTTGTCCCGAAGAATTGCTCTCTCCTCCAGCTCATGTAAAAGTCTGTTTTCTTCTCGGACTCTTCCACGGCCTTTGCCAAGGTTTCCAAGTTTATGAGTACGCAGGTGTATCTTCAGGTTTCCTTTCTGAGCTGCTCTGTGGTCACAGTATGGACACTTAAATGGTTTCTCTCCAGTATGAGTTCGCATGTGTAGCGACAGGATGCTATTAAATCGAAAGCGTTTCCCACAGAGGGGACATGGGTACTTTCTGTTTTTCCTGGCATCATCCTCTATATCGCTCATCTGAGACATAATCCCTAGGTTTTGTCCATTTAAGAACTGCTGCAGATCCACACGCCCATTCAAACTGGTGTCAACCTCTCTATTGAGCTGGTTTGCCAACAGTGCCATCTGACTGCTGATGGGCTGGTTTGCTATGGACATGTGGCTTTTGTCTTCTAGTGGTGCTGACGCCTTCTCCTCTGGATTCTGCCTGTTCTGGAGCTCCGGGAAAGCATGGCTGAGCTGGGAAGTGATCTGGTGCAGCTTCTGGCTCATTGAATACTGCCCATTGAGTATGGTGCTATTGAGATGGGCATCAGCTTCTGGCACAGCTGAAGAAACACCAAGGCACAAACTAGCTTCCTCCATCTCTGAAAATCAGAAGATATTTTAGATTCAGACTGTGATAGAGTTACAAGCATTGAATCACTGACGTACAATTTGCATTTTATGTTTTACCTGCTCATAATAATGCAAAGGAATTAACGTAAAAACAATAAAAAGTGTATTAAATGCCAACTGTGCTACACAATCATACATGTGCTTTCATCATTCTGCATGTTTACCAATAACCATTAATTACTACTTTAAAAATGTGCTACAGTTTCAAAATCTAATTATTATGGAAGGGGCAAAGGTTTTTGCCACCTCCTTTGTATTTCTTATTGTGAAATTGCACCTGTTTACATTTCTAAATCTATAGAAAAAGAAGTGTTATGCATCTCTCCCATTTCCACTAGAAAAGCCAGGGGAAAAAAAAACCACAAAACCCCAAACAAAAACAGAAATCCATTTGTAACTTTCAGTTCCATTAACCATATTCAAGATATTACACATTCTACAATAAGAAAGATAGTTTTATGATTTGACAAAAAAAAAGATGGTATGATATTTACTAGTATACAATAAAACAAGATAATGTTTTGGGAAAAAAATAAAGGAAAGGACAAGCTTTAGAACAATAAAAGGGATTTTGCTTTAGTCAACAAAAAATGCAGTAATATCTCATTAAGCTGATTAGTATGCTGCTTAGAAACAGTACTAGGTGCTGTAACACATGATTATAATCATAAAAATCCTTCAGTGTTTGCAAGTAAGCATTAACGAGGTATATTAAATTTTAAGGAGACTGCGACTAGCAGCTTTGTAAACCTCTGAGATTAAGATTTAACCCTTCTGTTACAAAACATTGTTATTTTGTCATTTTGAAACTGAGCCCATCAAAAGGCACATAAATTATCTTCTGCCAAGTCTTTTAATTCATCATTGAGAACCTTCAGATTTCAGTTCTTAAGAAAACTTGCCAGATTATAGAAGGAATATCTCTGTCCTTCGACGGGTAAAACATGTGATTTAAGGCACTTTGATTTGTTTTAAAGAGCTCTCTTATGGAACTAGATAAAACCAATTAAAATCTGGGGAAGGTGTTGTGGAAAGCCTCAACAAGTTAAAGAATTTTAATAACTTTCCTAATACACAGTAATGACTACAAATTGTACCTACACTATGTATATGGCAGAAAATTAGAATTCAAAGCTGTTTGCTAAACACAAGTGCTCTGTTCTGGTCTGCATAATAGTCCACAATAATCTTCTATACTTGCCACTTCTCTACTCTACACAGAAATAATGTACCTATAAAATTCTATTTAAAATATACAGTTTTATATTAATAACTCTCAAACTATATGATGCTATGAGGTAATATTAGAACATAATTAAGATCTGTGTCATTCAGTGGAATGATTTAACACTTTATTCACTAATCAAATTACTGAATTCTGTATGTTATTGAATAATTAATTTGGTAAACTTTCTGTTTAGCTTTAGCACAATCCAGGTGGACACCATTCTTCACACAGCTTCATAGTGGCTACTTGCTAGACAATTTGAGGCCCAAATATGGCAAATACTTAAAATGCATGTAAATGCACTCATGGGAGTAGTCCAGTAGACTTCAAAGGGTGACTCCTGAAAGCAAAGTTCCACACATGCTTAAGTATTTGCAGGAGCAGGGCCTTAAAAAATAACAAAAAACAAAAAAAAAAGAAAAAAAAAAAACCATGGGTGGTCTCCAAGAGACGACCTATTTGGTCCTCGACAGGATGATTGAGGTTGTGATACAATGCAGATCTTGTAAGAAGGGGGAAGTGTATATTCGTGTGTATTAAAGATGAACATGAGCTACAAAATTTTGCTTTGAAAAAGGTCTGCATTACATCTAAGTTTAACAGTGCTCAGATTCAGGTTTCATTCTGGTGACCCATTACTTACATGCTGCCAATGTTGTTGTTTATAAAAATATTAATGAGATCAAGTATATAAAAGGCAAAGGCTTATACCTATAAGGTATAGGACTGCACTTAAGTTTAGCTTGCAGCGTCTGATTTCTGAAGGTAGAGGAATGCAGTCAAGCCAGGTCTTCACCCAAGGCCATGTAGAAAACAAATACAATTCTTGATATCCATGAAAGTTTTCTGTGCAGCAGACCACAATCATTCAAAATGTGGGTACATACAAACACTTTTTTGAACATTTTTGAAATTTTGCTTAACTTTGAAACAAACCAAATTTCACATTGAAAAGGATTAGCTTCACATCTGAGGGTTGTAGTGCTGTGCTTAGACCTGCCACTGCCTGAAGTTGACTGAGATTTTGAATATCTGCTTACCCACTTCCTAAAAATAAATTAAAACAACAACAAAACAAAACAAACCCCAACAGAATCCACCTTCTATCTGGATTCCACATACCACAGGTATTATTTCTCCTCACCATGCTTAAACAAGGCAAGCTGGCAAACAAGAACATAAAAATTCAACAAATGCGTTGCATGTACAGACATATACATATATTGAAGAGGGTTTAGAAAAGTCTTTTTGAATTGTCATTATTCTACAACAGCTTGAAAAATGCAGTCTAAATTTCATTTATTCAGTTGATCTCAATAGGAACTGGTGCCTTTACATCCTCAGGAAGGTTCGGGTAGTTAATTTTAGCATTTTATGCTCTATCGAATTTGGAAATGCTGACAGATCCCAGTGGAGTTTATTAATTCTGATGTTTAACCCTAAGCATCAGTTCAAATGTATGGTTCTTTGGACTGGGGAGTGAAGAGGAAGAAGAAGTTGTGGTGAGATTTTAAGTTATTCTGTGGCTCTTTTTCAAAGATAACTTTAATAAAGTAACACCAGCAGTTATAGTTGGAACATGATAATCTTTAACTATTTTTTGCTATTTTCTGTCTCCCACAAACACAGAGACACATATAACACAGAATACATAGGAAGAGTTCAAAACAAATCAAGAGGAAGAACAAGCCCATAATTTTTCATTTAAAAACTAATTTTTTTGGATCAAGTCTGGGGAGCCTGACCCACACACATTGATCTTTTGCAAATTTTATACATTTTGATGGAATATGCAGAAAGGTCAGCAAAGTCTCTGCTTAGTGAGAAATAACCACCTGTAAATGCTGCATATTCTGCTCAGCTGTTCAGTTTCTAGGATCGAGCTACCTCAATCTCAAGATGCTACAGTTCTTCACTTAAACTGTATTCCCACCCTCACCTGCCCCAGCTTCTTGGAGTCCTGTCTCCTGCCTCTGGCTCTGAATTGTCTCTTCTTCACTCCTACCTCGTTTCATTGCAAAGTATAATCATGGTATTCAAAGTACTGCCACATGAAATTACCCCTCCTGCAATTCCCAGTTAGTGCATTTAGGAACACAGGGACCACACTTTCATGTAAATCAGACTCTTGGTATTCTTTAGCAAAATCTACCAGAATCTCATCTGTATCCACATGCAAGACAACTAAAACTCCTCATCCATCATTCCACTATGGATTAGATAACCCAATCTAATTTACCTAATTTCTCTAAAAAAAAAATTAGCAATTTCATTGTCTCCCTCTTTATTCATCATCCCTGTCTAGACCTATGACTGGACAGGGTTACACTAAGTTGAGTAAGGGGCTTTCATTCCCCAGTGAGCTTCTTGCTTCAGGCCTTGCAGGTCAAGGTCCCCAGCTTGGTGTCACGGTCGTCATTGCACAGCCTCTTCGCATCAGCTAGGACCCTCTCTCAGGGTCTGGCTGCTCTCTACAGCACCCAAGAGGTGCAGGAGTGCTTCTGCATCACAGCCATGCTCACAGCCACACAGTCATCCTGCCTCCACACAGATCTCCCTATAGATGCAACTGCCCTCCTCAGACTGGTCTGATGCCCAATTTTACCCTATCCATTCTGCCCCAAAATGCTAAACACACTCAAAAAAACCCTCACGTGATGAATGGACCTCATTTAGCTTTAACAGATAACCAGTTTGTAATTTCAAGTGTTTTGACAAACATTTTTCTCAACATCTATCTTTGTTATGTCCTGCCCTTCTTAACTCCCCAAACCAAAATGCTAGCTATTCAAAAATAAAAAATTTGGAAATGCCCATTTATAAGTGCTGATGTGAAGCTTCATGGTAGGGAAAATTTCTAGCTTTCAAGTTTTAAATATATAGTATTCTACATTATTTTCATGATTCTCATCTCTCTTGTAAGGAGAAAACAGAACATTTTGCCACCACGTGCACTGGGAACAGAAGCACAATGTTCTCTGCAGCTACCGTATGTTTACAAAATCAACTGCAAATCAAACTTGAGATTGTTAAGAAATTCAAAATCAAAATATGTTTGTTGAAATTTATGCAGTAAATTTTTGACCTTTATTATCTCAAATGTTTTGTAAAGACAGCATCCCCCAAGACATGGCACTGTACAGCACACATTGGTCTCAGGAGTTGTTCACAGGCTGCCCTTCCTAACCTAAAAAAACCCTCAGCTCTTGCACAGGCGATCCACTCCAGCCAGGAAGCCCAATCCTCACCCCGCTATATATGTACAGGCTACAAACCAGCTTGGTTTTCACTGCACATGGCAGGGCTGGAGCAGCCCCTCAGTAAGAAGCAAACAAACCATCAGAGGACAGTCATTTACTGCAGCGGGTGTGCAGTTTCCTATTTCTGTGAGGAGAGCACTTAGCTTATGAAATTCACAACTGGATACATATATTATAAAAAACCTCTCTCATCTCCCACATGAAGGTACAGTGAGACATTCAAGTCCCTTTGATGATACTAATAGTTATTTTGATTTCACTCACATTCTTGCCCTCAAGACTATTTCCTGTGATATCAATAACTAAAGTTCTGACTTTAGCCATTTCAATTGAACACACAGATTTTATTTAACTATTTGAAATGGATTACTGGAATTTAAAACCAATTATGACACCAGAAATGCCTGTCATCACAACTACATTAATGTAATATGAGAAGCTTGGCTTCCTTTTGCTGGAAACAGAGGGAAAAAAAAGATGGCAACTAGAATAAAAAATAGTTTCAATATAAATGTATGGCTACACACACATGTAAACGTATGAGCGCACACACATATCTGTATACTTACACATATATGTATACACACACCTGTTTTCTTTGTAAACAGATGGACCAAATTCAGCTCTCATTTACACCTGTTCATTCCTACTGGACACACACACTAAAGCATTTCCCTCATCATTGCTGCAGAGAAAACAGTCATTTTAAAACCACTGTTGTGCTGTTATTATAGCTTAGATTAGGTTAGTTAAAAGATTTACAGTTCAGTAAGCAAAGTAATGCTTTACAAGCTCACGTGCTTAAATGACAAGCTCGCTCTGGCCCTGATCTTCTGAGCAGGGAGAGTTACACACACTGTTACTTATGCTTTCAGAATATAGACCTGGTATTTATCTTTCCAGCTACAAAAATTCACATATATCTACATGATCTTGTGGTCCATTGACAAATTCTAAATACCCCAATACAGACTGCTTCAGTTCTTAGCAACTCATAAACAGGTATCGCAGAGAAACTTCAGAATATATATTGAATTTTTATTAAATATTGTTCTTACTGTTGTAGCTGAAACAGTTTAACTAAGGCTGTTATAAGCATAATACACTCCTGTTAAAAAATACAGAACACCAGACTACTGAACCCTTTCAGGGTCATTAAACAGCTGTAAACATTATTACAAAAATAAACCAGAGATTTCATGCTTACATTTTAGCCCAGAGCTTGGTGTGCTGAGCAAGTACATTTTTTTCATCTCTTACAATCAACGCTGGTGACATTTGGGCATCCAAACAAATTACATCACAAATATTACTGAGGTGGGTAGGATACTGAGCAGTTTATTTGCCAGATGATTAATATGTAAACAGTAGGGCAGGATAGATGACCTACTCTTCTTTGACTGATTTGTAGGCAATACTAAGAGACATAGATGTAAGTAGTTAAATTTTAACAGAAACGTGTGCACAGAAGGGGGGGGGGAAGAGAGATCAGCTGTATTTAATGCTACTAGGACAGCATTATCCAATCTGATAAAAATGAAATAAACATTAGGCCATATTCTATTCTTATTTTACAGAAGTAAAATAGAGTAACTGCATTGAATTCACTGGAGTTTTTCCTCTTTTTTTTGTTGTTTTTGTTTTTGTTTTTGTTAAGTAGGTGCCCTGCCTGCTCCTTGGGCTATAAGAGAAGTATATTAGGGAAATATATGGTTTCTGCAGTGTACAGAATGTCTTTAAAAAAAAAAAGTTGGCCTACAGGTAATGTGTCCTATCTATTTGTGTTTATTTAAATATTAAGGCCAACTTGGTAATTTGTTATTACTACTACTATTATTTACCACATTTAAGTTTTGTTGTCATTGCAAAGCATATATAGCTTCTAAAAATTAAAAACTGGGGCAAAGCATCACTCAAACACAGTACGTACAAAGTACTGGGTGATCCTGTGCTGACCAGCTCCCGCAGCCCTGACCAGACACCCAGGGCCAGGGCTGGAGCCTCACACTAACACCCATCTTCCAGCACCCAGCCGCTGCGAAAGCACGCAGCGGGAAGCAGGGAAGGCATTTGACAAAACTGTAGCTGCTTTGTAGTGCTGATATTTAAACAAGCTGCTTATTGATTCTAAAACAAAGTACTCCTTTAGTATCAACGGAGCCAACTCATTCCACAACAGTTTTTATGTCCTAAAGAAGGGTTAGCAGAGGGATTTTGAAGTTTCAAAAGTCATTAGCAGACAGAAAATCGGTTGCTAAGGCTGTACCGCTTTCGTTCTGGACTGAGAAGACAGTTGCTTTCTAAAATACCTGCTACATCTATAGGGTATTTTCTAGCTAGCACAGTGTTTTGGACTGATAACTGATCAGTTGAAGATAAATCACCGGAACAGTCTTTGGTTGGTAGCACCCATGGAGTGGAGGACTATGAACTGTTTGTGATCACAATCTAGGAAGACGAGCAGAGAGGAGAGGAGAGGTCATTTATAAATCTCACTCGACAGATTAGAATAGAAAGATTAGAAGAATGCAGACAAGCTGTTTGATTTATTGCTACTTTGCATGTGACTTAGCAAAATCTGTTTTCCTTCTTATTTATTCTATTCCACTTGCATATACTTAAGAAGTCAGATCCAAAGAAGAGAAAGATAAATAATTGGTACTGAAAGTTCAGTAGATTAAAAAAAACCAAACCTGCTTCTTTTCCAGGCACTGGTTGCATCTGGGATCATTATTTTTTAGCTTATAAGCATTGATTCTCATTTTACTTCTTTTTTCTCCCCCCTAGTCTTCTCCTGATGACAAAAGTGAAGATAAGAGTGATACCAAAATTCAAATGGGAGCCTGATTTGTGGAATGCTTCATTAGACCAAAGCTTCTGTTACTTTAGAAACAGCATTTTTAAAAGTAAATTTGTTGTTTTCATGTAATTTGGAATGTATACAACTGATTAAGCTCTCTCCAATTTGATCAATCTCCTGTAGCTCCTATCTGATCATTCACTTTAATTAATCTAACTGGCATCTGCGTCAGATTGAAGAAACCTTAAAATTGAGCTTTAACAATCTACTTTAGTACTATGCAGTACAAATCAAATAATAAAATGCCTGGAAGACTTTGCAAAGCATATTTATTATTTCATTTTTTGTCATTTTTACCGCATGAAATCGGCTCCGAATCTTCTATTCTCATTTGAGAACACTGTACCGCACTGGAAGTCTGTAATACTCTAACTCATTACATAATATTAAAAGATACATAATGTTGACTCTATTAATCTTGCATTGCTCGCACTGACAAGTACCAAATAAAAGGTGGTGCATTTCAGCTGGGCAAGGACAGGAGAATCAGGCCCTCTATACCAATTACAAAGACATCAAGCAAGAAGAGTTAAGACCACAGAACCCAAATCATAGTTTGAAACAATTTAAATCGAAAACTGTAATGCGGAGTTGATTTTATTTTCATTTCACAGACTTAGATTTTGTGCACAAATATAATGTCAAATGCACGTATGTCCGAAAGATCAAAGCATGATTGATTGTGAAGTATTCATATGCGATAGCTCAGCGAGATTTTGTTCACAAGGGCACCTGTCAGAAGCATAAGCTTGGATACAAATCATCAAATACGTATGTAAAATCATTACTAAAATCCAGGCATGCAATCAGATAGTCAGTTGTCTGAAACTGTTGGACTGTAGCCAGCACAGTGGCTCAACAGACTAATGCTTTGGTCTTTGCAGATCCTCAGGGCCCTGGTTCAGTTCTTCCTGCTACTGGTCAGGTCAACTGTCTGTACCTAGTGTTGACTTTCCTGGCACTTAATGCTAGGAGTAAAGAAAAAAACCCCGAGTCCATAAGTTCCCTTTGACCTGAGCCACAGAAACATCTGCTGGTTGAGTCACGAACTGCTTGTTGGCCAAGTTTAACAGTAACCGATCCTGTTGCGGATCAGCTCTCTCAGCAGTAGGTGTCACTGCAATAAATAGATGGATTTCAAGGGACAAAGACACACATTCCCAACGAACATCCCTGAATAAAGAGAGTTTCAAAAAGAAGTATATGGTCCAATTAGACTTTTTCTTTAACTTTATGCAAAATGCTGGAAATCTGGTTTGGGGAGAAATGAAATTGCACAAGTGGGCTTGCCAGCAACAGCAAAGTAATTCTGTCCTTTAGTCCTATATCACAGAGATCCTTCAATTCACATTAATCACCTGCCTGCAATCCCAGGTCTATTAGGTAAAGACTGTTACAGTTAAACCTTTAAAAAAAAATATCTCTAACAAATTAAGTCATTTTCTCTAGTGGAACAAAAGATGTAGTTATATGGAAAGACACTGCACGCTCAACTGTAGTTTTAGGACTTAACAAAGACCACAAGGTTAGCTTATTTTCTGTCAAATTAGAGAGTCCATACACAACCATATCTGCATACAGAACAAGAAAAAAAAGAATACTTACAACAGCTTTGGGCAGCGGGTGGGGTGGGGTGTGGGGGTGGGGAGATGTCTCAAGCATAGATTTAATTAATAGAGTGTATATTTTGAAAAAGCAGTAACCAATTTATATTTGAAACAGAAATATGTGGTACGCCAAATAATACCACAGAGCTGTCAGCCAAGTCTACACCACATTTGGTTTCATTATCACAAAATGGTTTGTAGGATAATTAAGGATGCTCCAAATTGCATACTACTGAGTTAGACAGTAGACAAAACAATACATCACTAAACATACGGGCATCACTAAACGTTCTGTGATGACATCAAGACAGAAACTACGTGCCTGAGTAAATGTTTTAATGTTAGTCAAAAGGAAAAAGAAAGATTAATACATTAAACCTTGCATTACCTGTTGCACATGAAGGAGAGCATATGCAACAGTATATACTCTCAAAGTATGTATATAATACAGCTGCATTTATTTTACTTCTAATGATATGGAGCTAGTAATAAAGGAGAGGAAAAAATATAGAGATAATTAAAAGAAATATTATTCCATTCTTCAAGGTCGATATATTTAAGAGAAACCAACATTTAAAAAGTCCCCCCCACACCTGAAAAGCATAAAGGGCCACACTCTGTATCTGGAAAGAGTTATGTTCTTCCTTTTCCTCCGGCATGCTGCTGAAATGTCCCCAGCATATACCCTCGTATTCTGTAAAGCTCCCCAGCATCATGGGTCACCAAAGCATATTGTGATCAACACAACAAGACAGGAGGGGAAGACATTTTCTGCATGTTTCTTTGCTGGGCACAGAAATAGCCAACATCTTTAATAAAATGTAAATGCAAACTGTTAGAAACTCAGAAGTAACTTGCCCAATTTCAGTGCTCGCAAACTGCTTCCAAGGCCGTAAAGGGACTGAATTTTTTCGGAATTTCAGCACTGTAGAAGCGAGTATCCCTAACTGATCATTTTCACATCTCATTTAGGAAAAAGCTCGCCATGCATCTTGACTTAAATAGATGTCTCATCCTCTGTAAAGAAGCCAGGGACAGAGTCCAGAACTCTTGACTCCTATTGCTTAGTCCAGTATGCCAGATAGCTTTCTTTTATCAAGCATAATTGACTGCTGAAAAGACTGGGTTTTTAAACTCATGACAGCCTGTCAGCATAAAAAATTTTTGTTAAAATATTAGAGAGTTATTTTGGTTTTTAATAACTGAGATTCTTGGCTGTTAATCTCTTCTACCTCCAATTTCTGTCTTCTCTTTTCTTCTCTCAACCTAACTGATTTATTTGTCCTCTCCCTATAACACACAGACTTGGTGGCAAAAAGAAAAGCCGTAATTTAGAGGGTCATAGTGATTCTTAGATACAAGTGGCTTCAATGAGTTATTTTTAATACTAGTTTCCTGGAAAAGGATAACATTGAGAAAGCCTCAGTTTCAGTGCAATTAGACTGAGTAAAAGACACAGCCGAAAGAGGCAGGGATGCTGGGAGGCCGTTGGATGCGGGGAAAAATAAAGCAAACATTGCTCAGAATGCTCCTTGTGTTTGTGATCTCCAAAAAAGTAGAAACAGCAAACTTCTTGCAGAATTAAACTGAAAAAGATAGATGAGGAAACACAATACAAACTTAGACTAAGGATAGAAAAAATATATCACTCAAGAAAAATGAAACACTAAGAAACACAAATCTTTTTCCTTTGGTGTTCCAGTCTGTGCACACTTTTACTGATACAATAGATTACTGCTGTTGTCATTTAACTTTATTAATTAATCACCATCATGAACACAAGGGCAGAGCCAGTAACTCTAGAAGCCACCTCATACCTCCTATGATGCTTTCACACTGAGATAAGTGCTTTAGACTTAGAAGGGTGTGGTTAGCAGTCACTGTGCACAGTTAAGACACCGACAGCTTGATTTTGAAACTACTATAACCTTATCTGCTTCAAGGCCAGAAAATATTTTTTAAAAATGCTCTTTTTCAGACCGTCACTTCAGAGAAGCAAAAGAAAATGCATGTCTCTGCAGTACTGCTAATCACATGGTTCTTTCAGATGGTTTCTTGAGCTGGAAGGCAACCCCAAACAGGAATGTCTATACTAAAAGTAAGTGACATGGGAGTATTTCCCTGTTATTTCCCCAGCTGCTTTTTAAATTATCTTTACCTGCCAGAGAGAGATCATTCTGCCTTACAATAACCCTTCCTCTTCCTCTGAATGATGGAGCAAAACAGTTGTACAGTTCGTTATTTCCTTGGTTTAATCACAGATGTCACACAAATGACCATAAACCAAGGTCACATCTTCGCAGACTCTTGAATGTAGTGAGGTACAACCCACAAGTGAACAGAGAATCTCCTCCTACCATTGCGCAGCAAGATCAAGTACAGGAAAGGGAATGGCTACATAGTGCATATATTGAAGGAAGCATAGATGCAAGCACTGATTATGGTAAAACAGTACGTCCTTTTAAATACAAAGGCAGCACGACCGTTGGGATCCTAATGAGCTGAGCACCGATTGCTGTTCAGGCACCCCTGTTTTACCTGGGCACAGTAGCTTTGATCATTAATAAAAAGGGCACCGACAACTTGGCAGACACACAGCAGATACATGAATACAGGGGAGGAGGAATGCTATAAAAATACAACAACATATTTCAAAGCTATCTGAAGGATAAAAATCCTTTAAATAATTTTTATATTAATTGCAACATTCCAGGCCCTTGGCTGAAAAGACAACCTACCATGGTTGATAGGTCAGTGGCAACAAAGCTGACAAAGAAAGTCTTATAAATGCAATCACAGGATGACAGACCCTGGCAAGTTCAATTATGGTTGCAAAGTCCGTTGGGAGATGGACTCTGCTAACTGCAGTATATCCTTAAGAGCTAGCTCTGGCCACATACAGCTCTGACCGAACTCCTTCGAGTGACTAACAGGATCTCTGGGGTCTCTAGTCCCACGGCAGGCTAAGAGCAGCTGAGAGTTATCAGAAGGACCAGGGACTAACAGGGAGTGCTTTACTGCAAGAGTTTTGGATGCAATGTGCAAATAAACATAACCGAGTGGAACCGTTTCCAGTCTCTTGAATAGTCTGTGCAAATGAGCAGTTTGCGTTCACTTCCCCCAGCTCATGGAAAACTTCACTCAATGATAATTTATATTGCTGCAAACCTGTGTGAATCTAGGTAATTTCAGCAAAATACAAAGCCAGACAGGAGGGGGAGAGACTTGGTGGTTCTGTTTCAAGGACCTGGCCACAGGAGGTGTTGAGTGGGCTCCCACTGCTTGCAATAGGACATCAAAGTGCTCCTCATTGTATGGGGCCAAACACCAATAGCCCCAAAGCTGAGAGCATTCATGAGTTCCCACACAAAACCTCTGTATTGCTTCAGTTGCCCAAGCAGAAGCTCATTTTTCCTGTTGTACAGATTTCCAGTGCCTTGCACCTACACTTACAGAGATTGTTACATCTGTCTTTCTAATTAAAAGGATTTCCATCTCCTTCACTTTCTACATCTGAAGAGACCAGCTATTCTTATTTGATGCAAGAAAGCAAGAAGGGGACGTATATAGCTTCTCATACTTCAGTGCAAAATTATCTAAGAATTCAAGTCATATTTAATCAAAGTATCAGGCTTCCTTGTAGTTTCCTTTTCTTTCCTTTTTTTTTTTTTAAGTCACAGAAACCAAGTCCTTTCTCAATTTTGATTGTTGACTTTTATTTTCCTAGTGATGTTAAAAAAAAATAAATCACCATTTCTAAAGGACTTCTTTGTTCTCTTTCTGAATTTTCCAAAAATATTGTAAAATGACAATGGTATAAAAATTTTACTGTAAAAAAATATATATATAAGTACTGTGAATGAGCAGAGTTATTCATTTATATCCCTAGCTTATGAAATGCCTGTATCATGTATCCTTTATCCAACAGCAGACTCTTTTAGCTTCAATCACAAAAGCTAACAATATGTTATTGATACGATTTCAGGAAACTGTCAGCAGGCAGCTTAACTTTCAGCTCCTCAGCTATGGTAAGCGTATGCACAAAATACACCTGTACCTCTCCTGTATGAAAGCTGGCAGCAATGCACACATTCCTGTCAGCTGTCACAGCAGAATAAAGAGAAATGTAAACAGGTCTTCCTCACTAAACACAGCCTCATACTCCTTACACAGCAAAAATCCCGCTACTGGTTTCACTGGGAATTTTAACCAGCATCAGAGACACATGTCAAACCACTGAGGTGCAGCTGATCACTCCCTGCAAGAAGCTGGAGCGAGAAGCAGCTGGGCAGGTAACCAAAGATACTGCTGTGGGCCCTCATCCTTCTTTCCCCATGCCCACCTCCTCCCCAGCACTACGCTGTCCTCCAGCAGTTGGCCTTTCACACTGCTGCGAATGAGCATCAGGCTTCCACCTATTACATCCAATATATTCAACACAAAATCAATAGGAAGGCTACTGAACTGGGAGGCTAACTGGGCCACCACGCTGCCAAGAAAAAGTGGGTTAAATAATGCATCTAAGGTTTGGTACACCTCGAGCCAGGTCTCCAGAAGCAGTTAGGAGCCTGACTCTATGAAGTGGGGTGAAAAACAGGACTTTCAATGCATTTCTGCATCTGGCCCTTTGTCCTCACTTAGGAGAATGGGTGCAATCAAAATGAGAGAGAGACGAGGCTCTTCTATAAAGATACAAAACTTTATTTTCAACTCCTTCTGCTTGAAGGAAAAATAAAGTTAGCACATAAGTCCAGTATTTTCAAGTTTTGTATTTATCTGCTATTAAATTTTCAAGAGCTGAAGTATAATCAGAAGTGTCAGAAGCCACAACAGGTAAGCTGAAAGTGCATCTCTCTCCACGCTATGAAACCATTGGTTTTTAAAACTAGTTTTTATATTGGTTTACAAGCTTTAGTAACAAACTATGTTGTACTATTAGATGTTGGTCTTTTTTTTTTTTTTTGTCTGGTGAAGAGAAATAACAGGCTTCTGCAGGAGTTAGCAGTTTGGGTGTTTTTTTTCCTCCAAATGATCAGAGGAAGTACCGTACTTAAAGGATGTGCCTCACTTGCTCTTAGAATGGTAAAACAAAATATTCTTCCAGCTATTCTAAGCCTGCCATATATGTATTATGCTGTTACAGATTTCAAAAGGTTAGCTTCAATGAACCTGACATCAGTATAACCCAAAATAACCCATTCAAGAGAAAAGTAAGAAATAATTGCTGTTTTCTCTTTTTTTTTTTCCTCAGCTATATTGCTATAATGATTTTGCATAACAGATTGAACAAAGTGCTGTTGTGACAGGTGGTAGAATTCAGCTAGTAAGCACAGAGACAGGGTTCAATTTAGTTTGTGAATCCTTTAATTGTTGTGCAGCTAATTAAAGAAGGTTCTTTACACTCGCAAGTGTTTACCGTTGCTAGTATGCATACATGAAAAATTAAATTGTGCCTTCAAGGGCTGAGAACTATAGAAAAATCATAGCTGATTCTGCAACATGCTTACCAGCTCAAAATAGCTGCTTTTCACAATTGGAATTTGTAAAACTTTTTGCTAAGCAAATATAGAGCTAATTAGAAGTGTTCGTTGGACCAATTAACATTTAAATAAATAAGCCATATTGCACATTTCACAGTCTTTATTTAATGATGCTTCTTAACTCTTTGGAAAGATTCCTTTAAGTACAAATAAGTTGTCATAAAAATGAAAGACAAAAATAACACCATAACAGTATATTCTGTGCTTTTTTCTTTTTGCCTTGAAGTGTTTTCTAAAACTCTATACCTGTTACTGGGGAAAGGGGGGCTACACAAATCTGGTTCCTTCTTTCATCTTGTCAAGTTACCTTTCTACCCTTTGAATGCAAACAGAAAAACATACTTGATTACTATTTAAAGTGTTATGATAGGTCTGTTTGTTTTGCCCCATGGAACAGAATCTGTTTTAGAAAAGAAAAAAATCTTACTTTTATCTCATTAAATGGCCATTCCAGCCAAAAAAAGGGGTGTTCTCAGAAGAGATTGCTCTTGGAGCAACAAAAGCAGCAGCTTGGAAGTCGTATATACAAACAGTGAAGTGAAAGGAAAATAAAAAAAATTAAAATAAATCTGTTTTTCAGGTCTACTGTTAGCATTCCCATACAAAACCAGCATTGTTATTATACCTAACCCCAGGGCCACAATTGCCTGTCTCTTTGGGGTCAAGTGATATTTCGCTTTCAAAACAACTGTCTTTTAATTTAACAGTCCCTTTCAATCAATAAGACCCTTCAGTCTGTGTTGAACATACATTTTCTCTCTCTCTTTCAACCTCCAAACCTCTACCTAACACAAAGATTACATTAAAAACAGGGGGAAGGCTTCTTGATACATTTTCCTAAGACACAGTACACTACCTTGTAATCACACTAAGAGCTAACATGGAAGGACTCATTGTTGACCTTGGCTTTCAGCACAGAAAACCAAATTAACAAGGACCAATTAACATTTAAATAAATAAGGAAGATTAACAAAGAATACTCTGCATACCAAGAGGGTAAAATAAACTAAAGGAAGGAGTACAGTATCTCCATCAGTCGGCATGAATGAAATTCTCCGAGAAGGACACAGGCCTGTTGGTGCACAGAAGCACAGACTGCTCTCTGCTGTACTGGTAAGGCCTGCTGAGCACCAAAGGGGATGCAGCCGTGTGTGAAAGCAGGCAATGTTCTCGCTCCAGCAGACCCTTGGGAAAATGTGCAGAGACCCCACAGTCCTGCATGATGTGCTTACAGAAGGAAAGATGCTGCCTGTATTGGTCACCTCCACTATGCCACTTCCACATGAGGCCATTGGTGTTTCTGATTGCCTACCATTGCTGCGCACCAAGAAGCGTGCAGCTTTGAGCTCATGTCTAATAAGCAGCAAGCCAAGGCTAGCCATCTCTTGCACAGATTGTCAAGCGCATGCTAATTCTGGTTAAATTTTTAGTGGGAAAGGTGTGTTTGGTTCAGGTTTTTTTTGTCTGGTTTTTTTAGATGCAGTAAATTCTTGTTGAAGTCTAAGAGAAGCAAAAGTGGGCAAAGAACATCCAACAGCCCAAGAGGAAGGTATTTGGGAAGCCCCTGGAGACTGGGAAATTTGTGTTTTAAAATGTCCATTCCATTACATTCAGGCTGGAGACTCCAATCTGAATTTCTGTGCTAAGTAGTTGCTCTGACTATCAAGCTACAAACTATACTGGTATGAAATTCTCAAAACTTTCATGGTTCAGGGAAACCATGTCTCTACCCAACTTGAATTTCGTATAGTTCTTTGACCTTTTTTACAGGGGAAGGGGGTGGCAGCACACAGGTACCTGAAACTGTAACTTGGAGGTAGTTGTAGGGACTCCCTATGCCATATGAACAGATGATGCTACACCAGGCAGGATGAAGGTAAAGGGTTCAACCACCTTTCACTTTCCCTGCCTCCCGCTCTTCCCTCAGGTAAATCTCCAAAGAGAACTTCAATTGGCAGATTTTCTCCACCGTTCTTGATTATCATTATCCCAACAGAACAATTATATCCCCTACTTAGTACTCATCTGCACAGCCTATCTTTTAAAAGGTAACTCCTCCTACACAAAGGTTTTGAATAATTCTCAGAAGGTTACAACACGATCTATCATTTTTAAGTATTTGGATCTGGAGTACTGGTTCAGGCCTCTAACTGACAGCCACCTTTATGAATAGTTAAGAGTTCACAGAGAAGATTATAATGTACTATTTAAATATGTATAAAGGACAAAGATAATAACAATATTTTGCAATTTAATAGAAGCTTCTGTCTGAAATTCTCAAAGGAGAACCGAAGTCCTCACATATGCACACTCACAGCTCCTCTGACCTGCACAGTTGGTCACCACTATTATTCTCAGGAATCTGGTAGACTGTTATTGCTGGATTTCTCAAAAATTATAATGTCTGGGAAACTCAAAGTGAATCACCATTTTAGGAACATTGACCAGCACTTTGCCCAAGGCAGAAAGCAGCATAGGACACTGCAAGATGCTCTGCAGACCCTCCACCCCTGTTCCCTTGGTTGAGGAGGAGAATCCTCCTCACTCCCAGGGTGAGACACAACTGACTGAGCCGCACACTGTCCAGCTGGGAGAAAAGCATCTCCTGCTACTGTTCAGGAATAACCTTTTCTGTAGCCTCAAAAATAATTTTAGAGTTTTTATTCCCCCAGTACTAAAACAAAAAAAAAAAACCAACCACAGAAGTGGACTCTCACTTGAGAGCCATACTTTCTTGCATGAAAAACACTTTTCTGCACTTCATTAGTATTACAGCAGTTTTGTAATTTAAAAAAAAAAAGGAAAAAGAAAAAAGTTTTAAGTCATCTATTTCTAAATGTCCTATTTTGATGAAGTTAAACTCCTGTCTTCTGATCAAGAGGCTGAAAGAAAACCACCCTCTCTGCTATCCTATAAAATATAGAATTTTAGCCACATGAAGATATAATCATGCTCAGCTGTATCTTTCACAGAAAATATGAACAGAGCTAATAATTTCAAACAAATGTAAAAAAATAAGGAACCTAAATATCAGCACCAATCCAATCAACTATAAAGTTTGAAATGCTGCTAAAAAGTTGGTTGCGTTTGAAAACTGGACCTGGACAATTTGAACTTATGCAAATGGCATTTGTATAGCACTGAAACCAAAGGTATTCCCATCCTTAAGGCCGTATTTACAGAAGGGTCAACTGATCTTAAATAATCCTGCCAATGTATGAGGAAAACATGTTTTACATCCAACATTATTAATATGTGTCAATTCTTAAACAAGTAAGTTTATTAACCAAGAGTAAAAAAATGCAAAGGAAAAAAAATCATGTATGTCCCAAAGTACACAGGTTTTCATGCTTCCTTTTACAATACCTACTTTGCTTCAACATCTTCAAAAAATTCACGAGCGTCAGAGAGGCACAGATGACTCTCAGTTCTCTCGCAAAACTTGTAACAAACAACAATTACACAGTTTTTGAGAGAGAGAGAGAAATGGGGGAAATCTATTTTAATGTGACTGTTTTCAAATACCTGAATTAACTGGGAATGAACTGGCATCATGAAATCACTCCCTGAACAGATAACTTTTCTTGAGACAAAATGCAATGATGTAGGAAACTGGACCAGCTTTGTCCACTAGACACTTTGTTCTGTAAGAGTGTCTGTATTCCCCATCTCTTTCTTCTCTGAAAACCAGTTTATCATAATTTCCCTACCAGCATTATAGTCAGCCTCAATTTTTTTTAAAATTTTAACTCAATTCTTTAAATCAGAATGATGAAGTTACTGAAATAACATCCCAAGCCTCTGGCTGAACTACTGCTAGCACAATGGAGCTCCGATTTCATTCAGGGTCCTATGGCTAATAACAAACAGCAAGAAACTGAATTCCTTCATCTCAAATATAACCATCTAAAGTCAATATATGAAGCATAACATTCACAGATACAGAAGATAAGAAAATTGGTTTGCAACAACTTATCGCAGAGTAACATGTTAGCACAAGTTAACTGATTTACAGTAATTTTTAGTGTACATGCTCTTGTAAACTTAGTACAGCTTTCAATGAAAGACATATTTCACTGGTTTCATTAGGGCTAAACTAATACATTGCTTCTTGCGTGCTGTGAGTCAGGAACTACTACAAAGACAGATACAGCAGCTGACAATTCATAATCTGAGTGTGGGATCAGTATTTATTGCTAGGTTCTATGGTCTTTTGCCAGGGTTCAGAAAATCAGATATTCCAAACTGCAATTTCTATTGCTAGATTTTCACTAAAACACCTGTGCTATTTTTTCATGGGAAGCTACAGAACTTTTCCCTAGGACCTATTTGCCATGTAAGTCCCACCAAATATGCTACAGGGTATGGGCTGGCAAAAATAAATAATAAAAATCACAAAGTGACCAAACTTTATGATATGTAGAGATACCAAGACTTAAAACAGAAGGAGATACAAATTTTAAAAATACTGCATGATGGACCCAATCCAAAACCAACTTGGTGACAGTCTTCATGACTTCATGACTTTTGGTCTAAGCCCATGCTGAATCAGTTACAAACATTTATACCCATAAACGGATCTCAGGGTGAAACTTGAATCCATAGGTATGTGGAGCTTATTGATGCAATGACAAGAAAAAAAAATCACATTTTTTTCCTGCAAAATTGCTTTCAATAACTGAAAACAATCTTAACTAAAACCAATCAACATTGTACTGTAACGTATGACTTACAAAACGTTTTAAAGAAAAAATTCACTCACGTGTAATTTCACTGTAAGTCACACACCATTTAACTACAGCAATGCACTGTTCCAGAGTTTCTCTTTCTTACCCTAACAGATTGACTAGGTTTCCACCCTTCTTTTTCCTGCTCAAAAAAAACTTCTCTGTAGTACTACTGAGTAGCAATGGAGCATGAAGTTGGAATACAGGGAGAACGGGGAGTCCTACCTTACACATTACTGACTGGCTCTGTTAAAGTTTCATGAATGAAAATAAAAGTAGATATTAAAATGGAAAAAAATATCCCCAGGAGTTTCCAGTTCTTCATGCATTACTTCACTGATAGTGGAATGCTCTTCCGCGGATGGCATTGCCACCATCAACTCAATGCATTTTGGGATACGTCAGTTCAACAGAAGGGAGTTGGTTAAAGGACACAGTGATGCAAGACAGAGACAAAACAGTAACAAAACAACAATGCACTGGATTACTCCTAATTGTTATTATTTTCCTAATTTTTTTAGAGACTAAAACTAATATTGAAAAATCTTTGCTTTACCTTTGATTTGCTTTATACAGCAAGCTAAGATTGGGTTCAGAATGATGAATCTGCTTTCTGTTGTAGGTAAGCATGTATCTCATCAAAGAGGAGCAGGGAGCAGACAGAATGCACTGTACACACAGGTGGGGGGGCACACTATCAACAGAATCTTTTTCTCTGTAGAGAAAGTGCACTGGTTACAAAACGTACATCTATATACACCGGTGAAAAACTGGTATAGCTAATTTTAAGTCTTGCAGCCTTGACATACTGAACATGCTAAATACTTCTGTCCAGCTGTAGCCATGTCTGCTCAAATCACAAACTATATAATAATCAGTAACATACCTGCAAAATGAACATAAAACACATTTATTTTATAACTCAACCTGCAGGTTCCCTAAACAAAGGAAAAATATATGGGAAGCTTAGATAGATCCCGAAGTTTACAACACAACAACAAAAACAATTTGGCAAAAACGTTTATAAAAATACTTATGCTTTTTTCCTTTTTGTCAATTGTTAATTTCATGAAGCAACTACAATGATCACAACCAAAATATGTACACACTTTTCCTCAAAAAGTTCCCACAATAATTCCTATTTATCATCCACCTTTAACATTATCACCAGGCCTTCTACATATTGTGTAGTATCTACCGCAGCAATCAGTTGACAGTTCCTGTCTATCCTGAATAACATTTTCCTTCTTGGGGGCCGTACACCTTTGGGATACCTTTTGACCTTAGAAAGCACCCCTTAGGTATCAATTCACTTGGAATACTTCCTACACAGGAAAGGAGATAGTTTAATAAGCATTTACAATGAAATATTTTTGGAATAACCAAGCAGAATGCACACAAGGGCCACATTAATATTGCTATTGCATCCTCACTGGATACTCACTGACTTCCACCCTTCAGCTATGCACAAAATTCATGAATTTGCCTAAAATCAAGCACAGGCTGAAATACCTTCCTAAATCAAGACTGCAAAACATCAGCAGCCCTTGTGAGAGATGTCACTAACCAGAAATGTTTGGAGGGGGGTTTCCTATCATATTTAAATTTTCTATAAGGCAGAACATCAGTGGTCATTGGTCTGTTATCAGCGATTAATTATAGCAAGTAAGTTCTGTTTCACCAGCTAAAGAGGGAATCAATATGAATTTTCAATCAGGAAACAGACAAGTTTGTTCAATACACTTGAAATCTCAAGCAGATGTAGTCACTTTGCAGGTACAGAACAATGGATGAGGAAAATGTAACTTGTAAACAAATACCACTAGTATTGGCTGGAGCTGTTTGTCTGCCAGAGTATGATACGGTCTGGCACACGTTACGACCTGCACTTTCTGTGTCTATTTTAGTCTTTTTTTAGGGCAGGATCTATCTCACCTACTTGCAGCCATTCCAGCATCTCATCTACCTAAATTAGACACCTGTCTTTAAAGACAATGAAATTTTCAAGATGCCTATGCCTTTTCTGTGAGAAGCAAACACAGATAACCTAACTTTTAGACAGTATTCCTTTACCTTGTGCAGGAAAAACAGTGTTCTATAACCCAAACTATTCTGTTTAACCAAAGGGCAGCTGGCATTTCCACTGCTTCACCATGAGCACTTTTTTCAAAATCATATTTTACAAGAATCAAGACTAAATTGTTACTTACAAGGTTCATTTTGTAAAGACATTAATTAATGGACTGCACATGGAAACAAGGTGGGGAATATTGTCCATTATTCTGTTGGCAAGTACAGCATTTTAGTAATTAATGTTGACATCATCTTTTTAAAATGCATTAAGCAATACAGACAACATATACTCTGCCCAGCATTCCTTTTTTTGTGGGAGGAGGTATGTGGAAATGGAAAGGGAGTCTCTTGTGTCTGAGCACTAATACGGCAGTGGAGCCCTCCATTGCCCAGTGACATCCTAGTCTGGCTTGGTAAGAGGTACACTTTAGGTATAGTTCTGGACCTGAAGATATTTTTGAGAATCTAGCATCCTCATGGACTGCCAGAGCCGTAGAGATCCAAACTCAGTAACATTTTTAGTGAACCATTCCTTCAAGAACCCTTATTAATGAAGTAATTTCCTTACTTATGGATTTCAGGTAGAAAAGCAACTCATGGTAGGCTTTCACTTCGACTCCTGTGTTCAGACAGACTCCAGTTCCCTTTCTCTTCCTCCCTCCTTCTCATACCTAACCAAACAGCTGTTCTCTCCTGTTTCCCAGATAAAGCACATCCCTCCTCCCATAGGAAATATATGAAAAAAAAAGGAGGCAGCACTAGTTTACCTCAGTGATGTAAACCCATGAATTTTTTCATCAGCCTGGCCAGCAGGAACTGAGAAGCTCCTGCCTTTGAAAAAGAAATTCTGAGCATCTCTATCATTCTCAAAAAGGTAGTGTCTAAGCACCTTAATTCTAAGGTTCTAGATATGTAGAAAGTTAGTGCCCTTCATGACTCAAAGCTATGGCATTTTTTTAGCTGTTTATTGACCTGTTTATTATTATCTGTTTATTGAGCTGTTTTCCATGAATCTGTCTAATCCTTTTCTGAGCCTGCTGATGCTGTCTGCCTCTACAAATTCCCTTGGCAGCAAGTTCTAGAAGTTCACCACTCACTGTATCGAGAATTATTTCATTTTATCTGTTTTAAACTGATCTCCTGTTACTTCCACTGGGTGTTCTAGTTACGGTTTTGTGGGATTTGGTGAAAAGAAAAGGGGGTTGCGGAAATTATTTTGATGGAATTTTGTGTTTGCAGCTATCCAGTTTTTCCCAGTGAAAAATGGAAGTGTCCCAAAAAGTTACAACACAACTTAGAACATAAGGCCCAACATGATAGCATGAGATGTGATGAGCGCCCTCACAAATGTAGATTTGCTAACACAGTCTACCGAACTTTATAATCTAGTCCTTGATGATGAAAAGATGATCCACTTGCCAGTGTCAAAGACCTCTTCCATAAGATAATAATCAATCCTTGTACACAGTCCTCCTGAATGAGACGATCTGAGGATTGATAGTTTCACCACAACTGAAATGGTGCATCTACCATAACTGACGTTCATTCAGCTACAGAAAAAAAAGCCAACTTCCTTACCATTTTGACTAAGAGGAAGAAAGAGAGGAAAATGTCAGAATGAAGCCTTCACTACAGCTCTTTTTCAGAAATACCCACCCAAATTTGGGTTTGAAGCATACACAGACCTTCCACCCAAAGCCAATTTAACTGAGAGCCCAAGGAAAATACTTCCCCATCTGGCAGGGACAGTTGTTCCAAGCTGTGTCCAAGTGATTCCCTCCACCCTTGCCCTCCAAAACCAGAACTACTACTAAAAAACAAAACAAAACAAAACAAACAAAACAACCCACACACCCCATTCTCTTAACTTAGCTTAAAAAAAAAAAAAAAACTCCCGACCATGGTTGAAGCCAAATGGCCCTTCAGGCTACTACTGAAGAATCAATTACATTAACTGTAAGCCTAAGAGAGTCCTGGGGACAATCAGTCAGAGCCATAATAGCTGTGAGGGAATTGTTAAGCAAATTGAGGGATTCTTTAGGTAATTGGGATTGGACAACCAGGTCATACTTAAATTGAAGCATCCATTCTATACAAATGCTTCAGAGATGTAGTAGGAACTACAGACAGTAAAGTCTAATTGCGCTGCTACTAACGCAGTCCTTTTAAAGGGACCCCCTTCTCCCCTCCCCTTGTGCAGAATATTTAATAGGATTGTGCTCACTTTCACTAGCGGAGAATTGAAGCAGCTACTGCAGGGTCAAATCAGGGAGCTGAGAGCCAAGGCTCTGCAGCCTTCTGGAAGAACCTGTAGTGCTTATTCACTGCTGGAGCCAGGGACACTAAATGCTCAGGGTTTCCTACCAAAACTAAGGAGGAGAAAAAACAGAACAATTCATTGCTTTCTTTAATATAGTAAAGAAGACAGTAGACAGATAATTTTTGTTTTTCTGCTGCTGAGTCTTTAGCATACTAAATGTACACTTAGCTACAAATTCTGGTCTTCCAAAGAGACTCTGCAAAAATTCACAACTTCCGCTTCAAGCTCTGAAGTGAGGGTTAGGGGGAAACAAACTTTATAGGCAAGAAAATCAGCAGTTCTGGGAGGTCACTCTGAGGTGGCTGTGCAGGGATCTCAGATCAAATTGGATTTTTTGCCACAGTTAAACAGGGAACTATTCCAAAACCAAAACGCTCTCAATTTCATTTGCTCACCAAAACAACTTTCAGAAAAAAAGAGGTATGCCCGAAGTCCATCTTCATGTCCAATTTGCTTTTGGAGAAACCTATTGCAAGCAGCTACTGCTAGTAGTTTTTGGCTCCTCCAGAGAGAAACAAGCATTTGGGTTGATACAACAGGGATTGCATTCCCAAGAGAAGCTAATTCTTTGTTGGACTGCCCTGAAGTTTCACAAGGTAGACAAAATGAGCCAGCGAACATGGCCCTAAGAGTGCCAACACCGAAGCTGACAAATCGATCCTCTTGTCTCCCTTTCCTCAGATTCTTTTCTGGAACTAATTTGAGGAAAAACCCTAAATCTGGGTCTTCTGGCAAAGAGTACGTAAGATAATTGCCCAGAATGGAAGATTCCGCTAGTGCCACACTTCTTTGGCAAGGCAAGAGGAGAACTGGGAAGAGACGGATAAAGAACAGAATCTGGATGACTGAAGGGTGCCAAAGCAAAGGCTTTGCACCAGTTGCCATTCTGCTTGAAATCTGCACTGAGGAGCCCAGTGGTCTCTGCTCCCAGCAAGCTGGCCATGGCTTAGAAGAGTTGGCTAGAGCAGACCCTGGCAGCAGAGCTGATGACAGCAAAAACTCAGAGTAGCAGACGGGCCAATAGCCCATTGGTAGAGGTCAGGAATATCTGATCACACACTCTCCTGCCATTACAGAGTAATGAGTACAAATCCAGCCTATTTCATGCTCCTGTTTTAGAGGAGGTTTTAACTGCTTATCAAATCAGTTAGCATTTTTCTAGCCTTGACAGAACAAGAGCCAACAACAGACACCGGATGCAATTCTACTTCTAATGTTTAGAGTCGTGACATGATCTATTCAGCCAGGCTATGGCTTTCTGAAGTTAACCAGCAGAATGCCAGCAGTCACCCAGCAACAGCAGCTTCTAAGTAGGGAAGCCATGTAAAACAAAGCAAGCAACGGAAGCAAAATCTCTGGTCTGGAACATACTGCCTTAACTGAAGGGAGTCTTTCCACTCCACACACTACACTAACACCAATTTAGGTGAGCGAGCAGGCAAACAGTCTCCCGTGAGACTAGTTCAACAGGCTATGGTATACCAGCTGAATTGCCTGAACATCAAGAGCCAAAGCCTGGGGAGCACTTGAAGAGCAGAGCCAATAACCCATCTACAAAAATAATCATCATCAAAAACAGTCATCCACAAAATTTTTGCCAATCAGTACTTTGAAAAATGAGCCATCACTTTTTGTGAAGATAATGGATTCAATCTATGTCACAGCTATGGAAAAAAAAAAGATGCCCACTGCTTTGGACTACAGGGATTGTTGAGAGCACAGAATTTGGACTTCTTGCATTGCAGTGTAGAAATGGTCATAGTTAGATAGTGGCTTTCTTTTTACCAGAGTGCTGCAAACGAATCTATTTTGCATGTAGGAAGAAAGCCTAGATGAAAAAAGTTGTCCCAGCAGCATCTTTTAAGAGACTTCACTTGGTGCAACCTGGGTGAAACTTCAGCAACAGTGAAGACAGCCAAACAAGTACCCACAAGTAGAACAAAACACTTACAAGATGAGTGATAAAGATCTAGCCTTTTACAAGTCCCAGATCAACACCGGAAGCAATATGACACTGGTCAGAGCTGCTTTTGCTAACAAACACACTCAGCAACAAAATAATTGGAAAAAATAATAAAGTCATCAATACAATTTTGTATGTTTGCAACACACTATGCGTCTATGACATCTCCTAAACAATTCTGAAGCAGCAGAAGTTTAGAAGTTTGGAAGTTCCATACACTATACTTGCTTCATACTGCTGCATCCCCACAGTCATTAGTCACAGTATTAAAAAAAAATGGGCGTATGTAGTAGTTGTGCTCAACAGAGGCTACTTACAAAAAAATACGGGGAGGCTGCACAGTAGACTGTCAAGATTATAAACATTATGTATCTCGATGCTGTATTTATGTGGTCACTAATACTAAAAACGACTTCAGCCTCTTTTGCTGGAGAGGACTGCGATGGAGAGTTATGTATATACAATGGAACACTTCACATTCATGCAGTCTTTGTACAGGCAAATGAACTAAAGACAAAATTCTAGATTCTCTGTTCAGGACAGCAGTACTATTTGAAGCTCTGACTTAACGTGTGCCATGCCTTTCAATCTTGCATTTTATGAATGCTGCTTTACTTTAGAATAAGGTATATTCAAAAACTGGAATGCTACCTGAGAGAAGCTTAATTCAGCCACAAGACGGGTCCTTTTTGCCCATCAGAAAAATGGACAGTATGGACCACAAAAATGCCAGCTTCAGTTGCAACTGGTGATATCAGGACACACATGGAGTTAACTGCTCTAGTCACTGGGAGATCCCAACTGCTTCCATACTGCTCCATTTCTGGTATCAGCAGACTACCACAATACATTAATGTACTTCAGGGTCAGACTCCAGCTGCTCTCCATGTCTGGACACAGTGGGCAGGGGGAAGAGGGAGATTTGCTTCGACGCCCAGGAATAACTGCATCACCTTGGGAGACTGCATTTCAAGTTTTCCTTCCGATTATAATTATAATTACTTGGTGATGATCACCTCCCTCTTTAGCTTAATTTAAAATGCTTCTGAGCTGGAGAGATGAATGCCTGGAATTATCTGGGAAGAGCTGGAGTGATGGGGGAAGGACATAAAAGAACTTTTCTTTTGTTCTTTCAATTCTTGTAGTTGGCAAAAACATTAGGAAAGTATTGCCAATTAATTTTCTTCACAGTGGTAACCTTTGTAATTGTAACCTGTAACCAGTTAAAACCATAATGTTGCTTGGTTCATACTAATTGCTGACTGTTGTGACCAAAACATGATGTTATAACTTTTGGTATAGGGAGAGGAGGAGAAACATGGCAACAGTTTGAGTTGACTGCACAGCACTGCACTTCCTATACTATGTTCTTTTACATCTTACAAGGCATAACTGCCAAGGGACATCGGGGCCTCAGCACTCAGCCACCTGTCAGATACATTCATTCAGGGTTACAGCTAGGCACTCAGTGAGAAGAAGGAATCAAAAACATTGAAGGAAAATATATTCTATTTGGAAGACAACAGCACTGGAAAGAAGACAAATGAACGTAAGGGTCTCACATATTTCTGCTGACTCTCTCATGTAGATTTTCCCCTTTTCACTTCCACAAAACACAATACGATTAATTTTAAGAACCAGAGATTAGTTAAAAATCAAAAGTAGAAAGAAAATTCACACACTTCTCCAGAGCTGAGGTCAGGGTTCAGCAGTGCCCTGCTCCCACCATGCACAAAGCGCCTCTCAGGCAACGTCAGGAATGCAGCTGCTGCACTCGTGGGGCTTCCACACTGCCTTCCACTACTGAGGCTGAGAACAGTCTGGATAATCCAGAATTACAGAGGTAAAATGTCTTCTGATTAATTAATGCATTGAAATTTCACAGCCCAAAACATATTTTCATTGCTGGCTCTTCCCCAGATGATACTGATATTCCATCTTATGATACTTCTTTACTGATATATCTCTAATGAAGAGCATGGTGAAATCTCTAAAGCAGCATCTGAACCCTAGTTCAGCCATGCCGGACAGAGGAAATGCTTGCCTTGATGTCTTCTTTCATCACTTTCATTTATCCTATTTTTCCAGCTTTCAAGAAGATGGCTGTCTTTACCTCACTCTGAATGAGAGAGATTATTCGAGAACAGGAAATAAAACCTACCAGCAAGAAAAGAGCAGCGGCTGTAACCAAACTGATGATGACAGTGCAACCATCAAAGAGAACTAAGAGACTCCTATTACCTGCTATCTAGCCACCATCTCAGATATTCAGTATATTTTAAGTGCACAAGCTTAATGCATCCTTGCACACATCATGAAAGCAAACCTAAGGAAAGACCACTGTACAGATGAATCTTCAAGTGCAATCAACTAGTTGATCTACCAAAAACATTCTGTGCCACAAAACCAATAAAGTCAATTTAATCTAAAAAGATATGTTAGATTCTTCTTCCACAGACCCTTAGTCTTAAAAATAGTCTTTATGCATATGAGAAATCCAGTGGTGTTTACAAGAATAATGGTTTGCAGCATTGGACAATAAAGGCTGAGAGTCTCTTCGCAAACAGATAAATATTTGCACACTAGTACTGTGTGACCATCTACCCAAACATTACCTGTGTGCATGTAGAACAGAGCACATTTCAGCAGTTGCTTTATTTTGCCAGTTGCTGGAACCATAATATCTGTTTCCTTTTCTTCCTTTCTGAGCTCTACTAGTCCATAAGAGCAAAAACCACAGTCTGTACTGTTATTGGGGATACATAAGTGATGCATGGGGACTTAATGCTACTGAACACTTATACAGCACTTTATATATTCAGAGTGTTGTAGAAACATTAACAAATTAATCCTCACAGCAACCTGCAGTGTACCTAAGCATTATTTTCCAAATTTGGACCAAATCTGTTCCTCATGTATATACCTGCTGACATCAGGAATGGACTTAGACCTAGACATCAGGCAACAGCAGTAAAGGATGTAAGAATATGCCAGAAGCACTGTCAAGAACTTGGATTAGGATTCAGAAGATCTTTCACATGCACTTTCTCTGTTGTACATATTTGCTTTCACTCTAATGCCCACTATCCCATGAATGCTGGGCTGTTTTTATTAAACTCCCATAAATACTAACATGACTCTACCAGGGAGATACAGATACCAACATTTTACACTGGAAATTCACACCTATTTTAAGGAGTATAAACTAATAAGGAAGCCACCAAAATAAGTGGATTATTTTCTTACACTACCAAATCAAAACTAACAGTAGCAACTTATATTTCCTCTATTGGAATGGCAGTACCCACCGCCTAGAAAAAAGGAATCTTAATTATAAGAATTATTGTAAAGGTTAGAAGTGCAGAACATATGGAGCTGCAAGGATATATATGAATAACATCAGTTAAGAGAGTTTTATAATGTTTTTAACATATCAGTATCAAAGGCCACACACATTTACTTAGGCTTCAAAGAAAAGTCTGAAATTAATAACCAGGAACAATGCAGATCACAACAACAGTGACTGCATATTCTGGACATGTTAGTAGTGCTTATAAGCCTGCTGGTAGTTTAAAGGCTCAAATTGAAATACTTGTAAGGTTACAATACCCATTCTCCAAAAAGCAATGTCAAAATCAGACTAACTTCATTAACACACAAACTGGTTGCATTGGTATACAACCAGAATGAGGGTGCTCCTTGTTAATAGGTAACATTTGAACTATGGGATGGACAGAGAGAGAATCCACCCAAACCTAAAAAGAGTGCAATTCTTACCATGAAGCTATCCTGAAGAGAAAATAAGAAGCTAGCTAATGAGCATGGATGCTGAGGTTTGAAATCAGGATGGCAGCCAAAGCTGGGGTTAGTTGCTCACAAGATCCGTGTGGCCCTGAAGAGGGCGGTGCTTATAGAGCAGCTGGCAGGGTTTATCCACTCAACTTTCTGCAGCCCTGGAAAACAGCCTGGCAGCCTCCTAGCTCTCCTTGCCCTCAAATGTACCTTTTTCTTCTTTTATGATCAGTAGTCCCAGGAGACACTTCTTCAGAGAGAATGTTGGCCTCAAGTACTCAAAATACTCAAGAGTTAAGTCTGGCATTTTTAGAATACCTGCAGGTAGTCTAGCAAATCAAGTATCCCACGTTCACCCATCTCTAATGATGATTATTATGCACCAACAGCTGTCTACAGTTCAATGGATGAGGATCTAATTGATCTCAATTACCTCCCCCCATATCAAGTGAAGAGTATTCCTGCTCTGTGGATCTTATGCTGATTGAGGGCTTTGTACTGAAGACCTGGAAGTAGACTGTTTGGTAGTACTGTTAGTTTGTTTTCAGTTGGTCAAAATCCACAAAAACAAACATCTTGTAATATACTGCATAATATATTACAATGTGGCTTTTGTCTTACTAGTTTAATACTGAATAGCTCTGATAGCATTCATATGAATATTAATTTTGTAATAAAAAAGCAAGAGATTGGTGTATTAGTTATGTGTTCTTTTGTTACTCTTAGTCTTTAATTATTATTATTAATGTTATTACATCCAATTTCCCCTCACCTCGCTCACCCTCACAGTCTCCAATGTGGTGCCCTGTCTCAGGCAGCAAGCTCCTTCTTGAGCCAACAACAATGTTACTCAGTTAACCCTCTGGCAGGGTACGCTACAGTATATAAACAGTGTTCCTTCCTCTCCTACAAGCCTCTGAACATCATTTCTGTCCTGCTCCCTATGATACAGCCAGGGACCTGAACCACTTCCTTTGGCTTGGGTTGCCTGCCCGGCATGGCTGGCCCTGTACAAGGTTTCCCACATGGCAGGCATAGCCAAAATATTTATGCTCAGGTGGCTGTGTGAGATGAATCTGTATTTCAGATTTTAAAAGTTACATTTCCAAAAAAGGAAAAGTCATTTGCAGAAACAAAAGGCCTGAGCCCACCTCTTTTGGGTAGATGTAAATCCTCTGTCTTTATTAAGTTATACCTGATTTATAACTGTATGACAGGAGATTCTGGCCTATAATACAATATAAAATGCTCAGCTTTCTGTAGTTTGCTTATTCATAAAGATTACTCCAATGTCACTGTGGAAAAGATGCAATGAAAAATACCTATTGCTCTGCAGCTATGCAACTGCCAAGTCTCTCGTTTTTAAAAGAATACCACTGTTCTCTTGCTAGTCTACAGCAGATATATTTTTAACATAAAAACACTATATTTAATTGGTTATGCATTTCAGTTCTTCTAACACTACTGGAAATCACACAAAAACACATTAGTACAGAGCAATTAGTGCAATGGCAGTAAACAACTAAGGCACTATTAAGCTGTGGGTGATTAAATAGTATTACTTCTTTATTTTTTATTATATTAGTCTTAGAGAAGATTTTAAACATATATTCCCATTAATATTAACAAATTATATGAAGAACAGGTGTCTTTAACTTTCTTAAGATGATTTTCGTCAGGGCGCTTCAGTTTATAAGAAAGATTTTCCTTTAATGGAAGATCTGTCTCTTTATACAGTGTATCGCACTATTTCTTATCTCACCTCACTGGGACAGTTATACAGTAGTATTATTTAATGGGAGTTATGACACCACACACTGTTCCTTCAGAAAATAATACCCATATCTCTACCACCAAGGAACAAAGAACTACCAAACTCCCAAAATAATATGCAATTATTTATATCCATGCAAAGAACAAACTGGGTACTATTTGACAAATTTACTACAATGGGCTATAACACTGTGATAAGTTAGCTTGAATAGCAGTAACCTTCAGGCAACATAAAAGATGAGAATCTGACCCAAGGACAGAACCCTTGTGGTATACCTTTTTAATCTGCCTAGCCCTCACAATCTCTCTGGACTCTGTACTTGTTTATAGATCATCCTCATGGTCTGGCACATCTTTTTCTCGGCATCTGATTAAGTTAACAATGTGCTGCTATTTGCATGCAGATTTGCCAGGCCTTTCTCTACAGCTGCTCCCAAAGACTTGGTCTTTCTCTGTAATGTGATAGCACAGCAGTCAGTAAATGCAATCTTTGTCAAACCCAGGTGTGCTCTTGATTTGGTTCTCATTCGTTCCAAGCAATTTTTCTTTCTGTAGCATTTATAAGGCTCTATTATAGTATAGCCACATCTGGAGCTAAAATTCTTCTATTAATTATATACTTTTACCACCATAAAGACAAATTCAGAGAGCGCTACTAACATTTTTTGTTGTTCTTACTCCCTTTTTGACAGCCTGTATTTTATTTCAGTAGACATTTAATTTTTAAAGCAGCATTCCTGATTTTTATTTCCATAAAAACAGTAATGCAAGCATGAAATCTAAATATCTAATTTCTCTATTCTAAAATCATGCTATCAATAGCAATATGAAGTATTAAGCTTTCTTTTAGCCTTTCAATAGTTCGCATACAAATACGATATTATAATAATGTATCTGTCTCATTAAAAGAGTTACAATATACTTGGGAAAGAAAGAAATTGGTTAAACAAAAAACAAAAAAACTTACTCAGTTCCCTAGGGGATGCTGGTTCACATCACAGAATCACCAAACAATTTGTTCCCTCCACAGTCAAAAAGCAGAACCAAATTTGATCAGCATGGTGACTTAAATGCTGTATTTTCTTTGTGCCATGAGGGTAATTTTTCAAGATCAGGTTTGAAGTAGATTAGTGCAGAAATATGAGCTAAGCCTTCACTCTTATCATCTGAGTATGGATAAAGGATGTATTCACCCAAGAGCACCGCAAGTTATTTTCTAAGAAAAATTTTTCCTATGTCTTTTTTCATGTGTGTGAGTACAGAGATCATCACAAAGTAATAAATGGAGACTAGCAAAAAGGTTTGACATGCAAATATTTGCTGCGTAAATGTACATTTAAGAGGAAACACTAGAAATCTTATTTCTTAATTTTAAATCTAATATATGATCCAAAAGATAGGCTTCTTTGCTAGGTAAATACCCGTGCATTAGAAGAGGTCAGCGTGCTTTTAAATTTTAGGAGCACTACAAAGAAATACCAACCCCCTCAAATGGGGAATGAGTTCCATCTGACCAAATCATCCTTAGGTGGTCTCCTCTGATCAAGTAAGGTTAACATGGACAGAGTGGGCTGAGATCCCGCCTTTTTATGAATTCTTTTAAGAGGGAGCATAAATGGCAAACTTTTTTCCTTAATCATATTTCTTCTGTTTAGCTTTACATATTTGTACGAAAATAAAAAATAATGCAAGCGTCCATGCCTGTGCAGCTGAGTTCACTGAAGCGCTGATGATTTCTGAACTATTTTTCTTTAATAAAACTACAAATGAAAATATCGAACTAGCTTTACCCATGAAAAAGAAAATACAGCCCTAATGTTCCTCATGGCGGACTTTTTAAACTATTCTACTGAGGAAAAAGCTTTTATTTATTTATAGCACATTTTATCTTCCTAAATCACTTATTTCAGATTATTAATTTGGCCTTATATACACACACTCATTTGCACATACATGCAGACACATGCTCACATACACACACGCACATATATACACACATGCAAAATGGTAAAAAAAATCAGCAGACAGACAGAAGCTATGTAACCAGATTACATCAGAGGTTACAATGGAAATAAATAAAAGAAAATGTCTTTTGCTTCTATAGCATGGTATTTTAGTGGTAGTGGTTTGACTTTTGGCCCACACACATATGCCAATGGCAAGGCCAACTCTAGGGACTAACAAAAAAGAATGTGTGTTCACAGCTGTACAGTACACCAATACTGATTACATGTTTTCAGTGTTGCGGCCACAACAGAATGCTAATTAACATACTGGAGTGATGAGAACGGCTGTAAGGGCCTTATTGTTCCATTATTTCATGCAGCCCAGCTGCCTTTGTTTATGTCACTTATCCTCTCGTGCCACAGGTTTTTACTCCAAAAATACTATCCCAATACAACGTTAATATTTAAAAAACAAAGAGGTGGCAGATTGTCATTTTTGTGTCAGTCTCAAACAGCAGAACTGTTAAGCTGTTCTGGTTCGGTATTTAGAAATAATTTAACAGCCATATTCAGACACTGCCTGCATTCTAACATAATGGCTGAATACTTGAACCAAGCAAATGCATAACTATCCTGACATCACTTATGAGATTTAGATTGGTCAGTTAATGGAAGTCTTTACCAGAATCAATACCATAACAGCTTCTTGAAATGAACGTGATTTTTTACACAGAGTGCTGTGAACAATAAGTACAGAAATATCCTACCTTTGTATACAGCACAAAGGAACTGGGATTTGAAATTAAGAAGCAATTACAGTTTTTTGCAAAGTAATGTTACAGTTGATTATTAGAAATAAACACATACAAAATAAGCACTTTTTAATAAATAGCTGGAGAATATTAAAATTCCACAATCCTATTATTCCTTTTTTTCCTACTTTTTTAACAGCCATTTTATCTGCTAGCTTGGTTATCATGTTGCTGTTAAGCATTAATATTGATGATTGTTGCCAACAATGGTTAAATATTGCAGAAAAACACTTTTTATGAAAGAGATGTAGCCCTATCTGACTGTAAGTAATATTAGTTATGCCTGCTGCTTTGACTTCTTTGATTGATTTATGAAAAAAGCAATGTTAAATACCATTGTTATTCTCATTTGTATTACAGTAGTGCCTGAATGTCTTAGCTGATATCGGCCAGATTCAGATCCGGGACCCTGCACTATGGCTAAGGAGACAATAACTTCCTAGTACAAAACAAGAAAAGAGTCCCTGTCCACAGAAGCTCACGACTGCCAGCTCTGATCCCCAAAGCATTTGTGTTTCTCAGCAGAGGAATCCACCAATATGGCCCAACTGACTTCTGTGAAACCACACACTGGGCTAAGTTTACTTATGGGTTTAAAGAAACTAGTAAGGTTTCATTTAGTGAGTATCAACAAGTGTGCAACTTAATGTGAAAAAGTGCGAAACAGGGGAAAAAAAAAAGTCCAAAGAAAACCAGGACACTGGTGGTAGAAAGTTCAATCTACTACTACTAACTTATCACAAGTCAGAGTTTCTTTCCCTCATTTACCTGATATAAACAAAAAGGAAACATTAATGATAAAGATGTTTCCAAACAATTATTTATTCCACCAGTTGCCTGTAATTGCTGTGAGAGCCTGAGCTTGGCTAGAACCCTAAGTGTTAATGGTGCATTTCTTCCTCAAATTAAAAAAAAACAATCTAGTTCCAGTTTCACCAGTTTAGCTCTACCAACAAAGGGTGAGAGAGCTAACAACATACCTGTCACCTTGGACTTACGCAGCAAACAAAAAATCAGAAAGGGTAAGTCTTCCCAAAAATGTCATCTCCCTAATCAAAGACATACTGTTGTTAATCACAAAGCACACCAAAATCCTGAAAACATCCAATTGAGTGAACAAGCCCTAGTTGCTTTTTAATGAGTTTAACTGGTAATCTCAGATAAATGTGGAACTGCTTGAAGTGTCTGCCTTATGTAAGGCAGTAATGAGAAGATTTAATGTTTTCTATAGCCTACACAGCTTATAACAGTGAACATGCCACAGGTGTGGTACAATCTAATATATAGTAGTTTTTCAGCTATGACCATTCCCCTACTGTGGACAAAACATAGATTTTTTTTTAATTGGATCCAGGAGCTAGCTAAATTACCCAGCTAGTCTGTGTTTAAGCCCCCAGCTAGTTTATATACCAATAATAATAAACTTTCTGTAATAGCAACCCAGTCTATTATGGTGCTTCTTGCTCAAACTAAAAGTGGGCCACTTTTACTTCAGCTATATTCATGGACAACACTACAGGATTTCTTCCTTCCTAAAACTGTAAAAATATTATAATAAGATACAAGTATGTGCCTAATTAATGGAGTTTTATTTTGTTTTCCAATAAGACGATCTGCTATTTTATGATACAGGCACACAGTTTCGTAAGCCTATCAGTTGGGAATGCATTGCAAAGTCAGCTTTTTTATTCATGCTTATTTACCACAACAAAGCAACACCTAGTCACAGTCACAAAATAAAGCACTGACAATGGCCTCTTAATAAATTTTGCCTGCTACAATTGTAGGTACTAAAGAACTTCTCTCCAGATAATCCACTCATGCATTTATTTAAAAAAATAGCATTTAATTCTGACATCAATTAAATAAAATTGTTTACAGTATGTCATATGTGTGTTGTTGGAACTGTGATAGTCTATTCTAAGAACGACAAGTGTTACATAGAGATGCAATAGCTTTTACCAGATCAGCCAATATAGTGTGGAAAAAAAAACAAACAGACAAGATTTTTGGACAAGGGCTTGTTTGCTCGAAAATGTAGCAATTTCTTCCCTGCAGAGATATCTTTTGGGTTACTAAAATGTTACATCTCTATAAACTTTCTCTGAAAACACATTATAAAATAATTGCAAAATAAACACTTAAACACCCACACCCCCCCCAAAAAAAAGAAAAACAACAAACCCACCAACAAAACACTAGAGCTTATATTGTGACTTCCTTGAAGACAGAAAAAAACCTGCCATGACTGAACTGTATCCACTGCTTCATAACTTTTGGTGAACTACTTTCAAACTCAGTTTATGAAATTCTCTTGAAATTAACTTCTTGTAGCTTAGGCTGATAAAAACAGCAACAAGGCACTAAAACACCAATAAACTGATTACAAGGCCACATAAATGGATATTCATATAGCTGCTGGGCATAGTGCATAAGTAACTTCAGGTGCAAACCATAAAATACTGTAGTGCATATGTAAGCACACACAACTACAAGAAAAGAGTTGTAACTTCTCAAAAATATATATCCTCTCAATATTTAATTAGGCGCTTAACTTAAAATTATTCCCATCCTAATTGTAGATTTAAAACTGGGTTTAGAGCTGAATTTACCAAAGCCTAAGAATTTTGTAACAGTGGCTCCAACTCTGCAAGAAAACCTTGCCAGTTTACATAGGAGCTGAAAGACTCTCCTACATTATTTACTGACGTCATATACAGCATCCTCACTCTTCAAACACAGATATTTTCAAAATGTTTTCCTCCTAGACAATCCTCAGTAAGAAACAGACTTAGCTTGAAAATCCTCACTTGCAGACAAACCAGTCCAGGCACAATATAGCTGTCACAAGTCTGACAGCATATTGTATGGATGAGAACATACCTTCCCACAGAAAATCCCATGGGAAAGGCTGGGAATGAAAGAAATCTTGATGTGATCCGTTCACCTGGGTAGGGCAGCACTTACCTTCTGCTGAGAGAGCTAACCCAGCAGCCCCATCAAGCCTATCATATTGAACCCCACCCCAGCCCTCCTCTCTCCAAAACATCACCGAAAGACCTCCACACCTTGCTCAAGCCCCAGCCCCCGGTGTTCCTTTGCATTATGCCGTCGCATGTCACGGAGCAGGAAACTGGCTGTGACATGGCACAGAGGGGTCCTGCTGGAAAGCGCACTCTCCAGCTACAGGCTAGCATGATAGCCCTCTCCTCACCAGCAAAATTCGTAGTTGCTCCACAAGGGAAGCAGACAGCAAGTCAAGGACATCTGCATAGGGGCTTTGTGCCTCCACACAAACTCTAATCCAATTAACAGCCATGCTTTCATGGATCCTTAAGAGGCTCCAAGAAAAAGATGGCTAGAGGCTTGAGCTGCATTCCTTTCTCCTGGTCTTTGTAGACCAGAAGTGGATGATTTGCAGCTTCCTACAGTTCCCAATCCATCCATCCCTACCTGCCAGTCTCCATTGATGATGGTGCACCATCATCAATCAGTTCTTCAGATGCTTGCCAGAGATCTGCTTTGTTCTGTATCCAACTCCAAGTGGCTGTACATAATAAGAATTTGATTCCCATGCCTGTGCTTCCCACCTGGGAAACGGAATCCTTCATGCCACTATCCTTTCATATTGTCCTCAGACCATATGGAAAAGCTTCCACAGTAGTCCAGAAAAAGAAAGACTGCTACAGAAGCTGGGCCCTCCACCTGCAAGAGGCAGCTTTTCCACATCAGGATTCCCCTTCTCTGAGGAAAAAGAAAAAGCAAACCTGTTGCATTTCAGTTCCCTAGTGAAAAAAAAAAAATAGGATTTCCAGACTTAAAAATTATGTCATATAGAGCATAAGGCATCCCCTTGGCCTTAGAAAGTCCCAAGGCCAAGGGAATCTTGGGGCTGGATTCTGTAGCTGAGGAAGCGTTATTCTGACGAGGCTCACCGTCCCCTGGATGACCCTTGGCAGGCATGTGCTTTCCACACTAAATCACAGTGAATGTGATAGCTTCATCTTTTCTTTAAGCTTTGCTTAATTTGTCTTTTTAAAATTTTACTTAAATTTGGGGTTCAAGAGAACCTAAATTTCTGCAGAAGTCCAGGGATTTTGGCATGAACTCAGGAATACCACATTGCTGAATTGACATGGCTGTGGTTCAGCCATTGATGTCCAAAGCCACATTCCCTCTAGCCAACTAAGCTTTTTCCAGTGCTCACAGCACACCCAAAGCATGCACTATTAATCAACTAATGTAAACCGTGTTATGCCTTATTATATTACAGACACTGGATTGCTGTCTTTGGTAGTATGTTTTTGTTGCTTCAGAGGCATATTTTTAAAGAAAACGCTGCTTCGGTTGGGGTAGATATCTGAATTGCCAAGCATAAAACATGCATCAGCCTTTTAGAGCAACTAACTGGAATTACCATAACGCTATCATTTAATGTATATGAAGTTATACTTTCAAATACTCAAACATAACTGAGTGCTCAAAATCCCTTATTTGAACAACAACAAATTAATAAGAAATAATAATTATAGCAATAACTGCTTAGTATTTGTATGATAAAAGTGCTGAAAAGACATTAACTAATTAGTGCTCACAACACCCATGTGAGGCAGAAAAGTATAATTATCCACATGCTACAGATGGAAAACTGACAACTCAGAGTTACCTGCCTTTCTGAGACATGCATGAGGGGATAATCACCTAATGCAAATTCATGAAAAACCCTATGGGGAAAGCACCGATACAATGGTCACACAGGTTCAGTTTCTTCCCTGTGAGCTCTGATGCAGCGAGCGTGCATCATGGAGAGAAGCAGCATGGAGAGGTGTGGGATAGGCATACATACCTTGCATCTAGAAACTGCAGAGAGAAGACAGAGACAGCTGCACAGATCATTAAAGGCAGCCTGATTACTTGAGCTTGACACCTTTTTCTAGAACGTCACTCACAGTGATGGGATGGTAGAGCCAGGACAGGAAGCCAAGTGGCTTTTGCAGGAGGAAGACACCTGTACTGAATCCAATTGAATATACAGCTTTTGCAGCACAACCTATGACCATGTGCTTAAGATTCAAGTTAAATATTTGGGGTTTCCTGTATTTCCCTTGCATCTCTTTTAGGAGTCATGCATGCTGGGATTCTTGCCCATGGTACATTCTGACAATGGCTCACTTACTAGATTTTTTTTTCTTCTGTAAGACTGTTAGCTCAGTTCTGTATAACCAAGAGGTTTGGGTGACTTGCATAAAGCATGGATAAATCTACCACTACCCATCACAGTCAGACACTGATCAAAGCTAACATTCATTAACTTTGAATGCAAAATTGTCTGAATCCATCAGTAACTGCAATGGTGCTTAATTAGAGAAGGCATCGCCTATTTCAAAAGCCATGCTATCTAGCTGGACCATTGAGCAGTAGAGAAAAGTATAGTAGCAAAATCTCAAATGAAGGAATTTTAAAAAGCACAGTGCTTTCACTCTTTATGCATGGCACAAGTTATTATCTCAAACAGTGACATTGATAATAGGGGCCTTTATTTAGAGAGTGCTGAGCTTCAGCAATTCCCATTCACTTTAGGTGGAATTGAGGGTGCTCAGCAGGACTGAAAAAGCAGTGACCAGCTAAACATTGTAGTGTGTGGTCCAGGAAGCTGGAGAGTGCCTGGAGAAAAAGGAAGACCTATAATTAAATACAAACCTGATGGAGCACGGACAGCCAGGATCTTGCATTCTCCCCATCAGCACTTTTGAGTGAAACAGAGGAACAGTTATCTAAGCTTTACTCCATCTAGTCCCCCTTCCACATAAATAGTCTAGGAAAAATAGCAGTGAATCTGTCAGTTCCAGGAAAGAAGCTGAATTGAGGAAACCTAAACAAAAGTTTTACTTCAAATTAGAGATGAAAAGCTATTCAGAACCATTTCTTACATACATTCATTGATGCTGCAAAAGTTTTTTGCTATATATTGCTCCTGACCTTTTGCATTTGATTGAGAACTCCAACAAACCAGCCTCACTAGCAGAAACATTTATGAAAAAAAGAAGCTTCAATGACTTGTCATAGTAACCCTGAGCCATATATTAGACTAATATTGAAACATGGTAATTCCTAATGGCTTGGCTGGTGTAAGTGGCTGGCTGTGACTCCCTGTGAAACCCCACCCATCAACAAGCAGAGCACTTGCTGGAAATGGTTAAGTGCGCTCCCCCGTGGGCCTGGAGTAGGTGGTGCATTATCCCAGTGGGGTGAGGAGACACCTCCTCCTGAAGTCAACAGGAGCACTGCCATCAAACTTAACAGGGCCAGGACCTCGTCCAGCGAGTGCATGATGCAACCCAGGGGAGCAAACTCAGAAGCACACCAAGCTGGGAAGAACGCATGAACTGACTCGCTATTTTATTGTTTTTGTTGCTAATAAAGCAAAACCCCAAGGAGGAGCTGAGTTTTTAGTCTATTTAGTATAGGTTTTCTTTTAGAGAGTATTAGGATAGGCATCTGCTTCCAGTTATATCTATTAGCCAATGAGGAAACGTAAACACCAGCATGTGACTTCTGCAACTAATCAACATGGTGAATATTTACAACAAACTGTTTACAATGCAAACAATCAGCAGCCCAACCATTGCTCCATGAAGAACACTGCAAATAATTTCGAGCTACAAAGCAACATGAGAAAATGCCTATCTGCTCTCAGACAATTTGTGAACAAAATAAATTACTCCCCAAACTCATGTAATTTCAGGTCTTTTAGGATCTTTGCCACTGAATCCAACGACAGTTTTGCCATCAACTTTTACACAACAAAGCACCCAATATTTAACAGGAAAATATGCTCTCCATTTTTTAAATTGAGTATCACAAGC
>NC_087520.1:32744420-32746920 GCF_963921805.1 Phalacrocorax carbo | reverse complement strand
ACATGCTTCTTGTGCATCAGTGGAGGCAGAGCCCAGAGCATCTGCTATCACATGTATCTTCTAGTCTCCATTCTGGGGTAAAGCCCCAAAGACAACAGCAGCCTTGGGGAAAGATGCCAGACAGCCACAAGAAGGGGTCCATGCCTACCTGTTCCTGTAGTTCTGTTCAGCTGCTCTACAATTGCCCACAACAATTTTGCCTTCTGCATAACGTGGGGAATTTGTCTCCTGTACTAATTCTGCCCCTTCCAAATGCAGAAACTTCAGAGCATTAGCAGTGCACAGGTGATGGGTATATTCAGAAGAATACTAGATTTTGCTTCTTTTCCTGCATCTCAGAAAATCTACATTGTTCAGTAGCTTGTTACCGAATCAGGCACTTATTGTATGTACAGATTCCATAAACAAGAAGGTCAATTTTGTTTCAAACCTATATGAATATGGTTCTGAGACTGAATTAACTACTGATTGAAAGGTTACACATTTTCAGCTGGCTAATCATATTTTATTTCACTGCATGCAGACAGCAGTGCAATGAAATTAGCTGTTTGTTTGTACATTTTGGAAAACGTTTTAACTTCAAAACTATAGAAAAAAACAGGAAAAATTTAATGTATGTCCAGGTGAGACTGCTAGCGTAAAAATAATCAGGTGATAATAACTAAGCATAGCTCAACAGAAACTGAGTTGCTTTCTCCTGATGTTTGACCGCGCTCTTCCTGATCACCCTTCCTCCATCATGAATTTATAGTTTTAAAGCATAGCCTTATCTCTCATAGTGTAAAAACAATCCCAGTGATCTAATGTTGCATTTGCTTACCCAATATAGAAATACAAATACAAATGCTTTAGCAAGCTTTTCTCACATCAACTAACTGGTAAGAATACACACAATAACTGTACTTCTTTTTATGTAGAGAAGGTAGGATATTTTACATAATTTCAGTCAAAATACATATAACCAGGTCATATTTGTCTATAAGAGTTGAATCCTACATCAAGATTGGTGCTTGAGTATGTATACTGAAAACATCTAATTAGTTCAGAACTAGCTTTCTTAAGAAACACATTGCTGTGAAAAGGTATCAAAAATTATGAAACATTTGTTGGGGGGCTGGGGGGGAAAAGTGGTACTTCCACAATCCCTCATTGTTCTGTCATATCTAATCCTCAACACTAGTGCCTGTAATGATTCCCAACTAGTAAATGAACTACTCTGAACATCCCTGAAGCAGAACTGCTACCCACTAATGTATCAGCTGAATGTTAGAAGACTCCTAACTCCCCCATCTGTGTTTTACCTCCCCAGAGGGTAAATACATTGAATGGTGATTCCCTTGCCTGGCACACACTTTCTAAACCTTACTGGCAACTGTTGTGATTTCCAGCCCAAGTAGCTTTGCAGTCAAAATCACCAGTTTTATATGCTGCAGGGATCTAAACACCTACCTGATTAAAATACTGTAGTTATATATTGTCACTGTAGTTGTTACCTGTGTAGTGCTGATAATATTATGGATTACAGCTAATATCAGGGTATTGAATTAGTGTGTGAATCTCTTTTACAGTTAACTTCAGGAAATATGTTGGAATTAGGATTCTTTTTTTTTTAGGAGAAAGAGAAGACTGTAAAAAGTAACTGAAAATACACAGAGCAGTGTGGATTTACTCGGCTAAAGGGAAGAAACCTAAAAAAAAGAACAAAACCAAACCCAAACATCAGAATATTCTACCTGTCCTCTTCAGAACTAGTCATGTAGTTATATGAGTCCAGGCTACAACTTATTCAAGACTGGTTATGCAGAAGTTAATAGGTCTAACTACATAGCTAAAGGCCATAGGATCAGGCTTGAAGGACAAATATAAATTTCTGCTTTTCATGTCATTTGCAGTTTATCCACGTCCTTGTATTTTTTCTCATTACAGGCAACTTGCCTTTATTTTTCTTCGGCGTCCACTTGTCTAATACTAGGATAGTGTTATCACCCACTGTCCCCTGATGTTTATTAATACTACCTCAATAAAATAATAATAAAGTCTAATTGAGAATCACTTTTATCAACTTTGCTATATTGCCATCTATCTGAGGTTCTCAACAGCAAAGATTTAAATGTTTCATTTTATTTTTGACTTTCCCTTTTCCACATTTCAGTAATGTCAGGCAAAGAGGTATAGTTTTACTATCTGCACGAATCATGGTGTAGAATAATTTATGACTTAGGCTTGGGCGTTCAGAAAAGCTATTTCAAATCTTCGCTTTGATTTGGTTGTATCAAAACTACTCAAAATAACAGCAGTGGTTTCTTGGAACTAGAATATCTTAACTGTTCCTCAATATTTTTTGAACTAATGGCTTATATTTATTTGCTAGGAAACATTGTACAGCTCCCTGAACTTAATTTACCAAAAAGGCCTAACCAGCTAACACTGTTACACTAGGGGTTTCAATTTCTTTCCTCCAAAACCCTGAAAAAATCCACAACTACAAGTCAGAGACGCA